>NC_074692.1:38067021-38367021 GCF_029448725.1 Salvelinus fontinalis
ATGACAAGGAGACAGGGACTCTGTTATGACAGGAAGACAGAGACTCTGTTATTACAGGAAGACAGAGACTCTGTTATTACAGGAAGACAGAGACTCTGTTATGACAGGAAGACAGAGACTCTGTTATGACAGGAAGACAGAGACTATTTTATGACAGGAAGACAGAGACTCTGTTATGACAGGAAGACAGAGACTCTGTTATGACAAGGAGACAGGGACTCTGTTATGACAGGAAGACAGAGACTCTGTTATTACAGGAAGACAGAGACTCTGTTATTACAGGAAGACAGAGACTCTGTTATGACAGGAAGACAGAGACTCTGCTATGACAGGAAGACAGAGACTATTTTATGACAGGAAGACAGAAACTATGTTATGACAAGGAGACAGGGACTCTGTTATGACAGGAAGACAGAGACTCTGTCATGACAGGAAGACAGACTCTGTTATGACAGGAAGACAGAAACTCTGTTATGACAGGAAGACAGACTCTGTTATGACAGGGAGACAGGGACTCTGTTATTACAGGAAGACAGAGACTCTGTTATGACAGGAAGACAGAGACTCTGTTATTACAGGAAGACAGACTCTGTTATGACAGGAATACAGAGACTCTGTTATTACAGGAAGACATACTCTGTTATGACAGGAAGGCAGAGACTCTGTTATGACAGGAAGACAGACTCTGTTATGACAGGAATACAGAGACTCTGTTCTTACAGGAAGACAGAGACTCTGTTATGACAGGAAGACAGAGACGCTGTTATGACAGGAAGACAGAGACTATTTTATGACAGGAAGACAGAAACTATGTTATGACAAGGAGACAGGGACTCTGTTATGACAGGAAGACAGAGACTCTGTCATGACACGAAGACAGACTCTGTTATGACAGGAAGACAGAGACTCTGTTATGACAGGAAGACAGACTCTGTTATGACAGGAAGACAGAGACTCTGTTATGACAGGAAGACAGAGACTCTGTTATGACAGGGAGACAGGGACTCTGTTATGACAGGAAGACAGACTCTGTTATGACAGGAAGACAGAGACTCTGTTATGACAGGAAGACAGAGACTCTGTTATGACAGGAAGACAGAGACTCTGTTATGACAGGAAGACAGAGACTCTGTTATGACAGGAAGACAGAGACTCTGTTATTACAGGAAGACAGAGACTCTGTTATGACAGGAAGACAGAGACTCTGTTATGACAGGAAGACAGAGACTCTGTTATGACAGGAAGACAGAGACTCTGTTATGGCAAGAAGACAGACTCTGTTATGACAGGAAGACAGAGACTCTGTTATGACAGGAAGACAGAGACTCTGTTATGACAGGGAGACAGGGACTCTGTTATGACAGGAAGACAGACTCTGTTATGACAGGAAGACAGAGACTCTGTTATGACAGGAAGACAGAGACTCTGTTATGACAGGAAGACAGAGACTCTGTTATGACAGGAAGACAGAGACTCTGTTATGACAGGAAGACAGAGACTCTGTTACGACAGGAAGACATACTCTGTTATGACAGGGAGACAGGGACTCTGTTATGACAGGAAGACAGACTCTGTTATGACAGGAAGACTGAGACTCTGTTATGACAGGAAGACAGAGACTCTGTTATGACAGGAAGACAGAGACTCTGTTATGACAGGAAGACAGAGACTCTGTTATTACAGGAAGACAGAGACTCTGTTATTACAGGAAGACAGAGACTCTGTTATGACAGGAAGACAGAGACTCTGTTATGACAGGAAGACAGAGACTCTGTTATGACAGGAAGACAGAGACTCTGTTATGGCAAGAAGACAGAGACTCTGTTATGACAGGAAGACAGAGACTCTGCTATGACAGGGAGACAGGGACTCTGTTATGACAGGAAGACAGAGGGAGACACAAAACTCAGTAGAACAGAGACTCAGAGCCTCATATCCTCGATTTGAAAGAGCCTCAGAGCCTCATATCCTGGTCCTACTGACTCACATCATCCTGGGGGCTGTATGGGAAATGGATGTACTTAATTTCACCAGCTGTAAAATCTGTATCCAGGGTTAACGGTCCAGGCTACCCAGAGGGCATGGGGTGCAGTATTAATATTTGTACAGTTAACAATCTGGGCTTCACAGAGGGCATGTGGTGCAGTATTAATATATGCACGGTTAACAGTCTGGGCTTCCCAAAGGTCATGTGGAACAGTATTAATAGATGTATGTTTAACGTTCCGGGCTTCCCAGAGGGCATGTGGTGCGGTATAAATATATACATGTTTAACGTTCTGGGCTTCCCAGAGGACATGTGGTGCGGTATAAATATATACATGTTTAACGTTCTGGGCTTCCCAGAGGACATGTAGTGCATTATTAATATATGCAGGGTTAACAGTCAGGGTTTCCCAAAGGGCATGTTGTGCAGTATTAATATATGCACGTTTAACGTCCCGTGCTTCTCAGAGGGCATGTGGTGCAGTATTAATATCTGCATGGTTAACAGTCCAGCTTTCCCAGAAGGCATGTGGTGCAGAATAAATAATGGGCATGGTTAACTGTCCCGGCTTCCCAGAGGGCATGTGGTGCAGAATAAATAATGGGCATGGTTAACTGTCCCGGCTTCCCAGAGGGCATGTGGTGCAGAATAAATAATGGGCATGGTTAACTGTCCCGGCTTCCCAGAGGGCATGTGGTGCAGAATTAATATCTGCACAGTAAACATTCTGGGCTTCACAGCGGGCATGTGGTGCAGAAATCATATCTACAGGGTTAACGTTACGGGCTTCCCAGAGGGCATGTTGTACAGTATTAATATCTGCTTGGTTAACGGTCCGGGCTTCACTGAGGGCATGTGGTGCGGTATAAATATATACATGTTTAATGTTCTGGGCTTCCCAGAGGGCATGTGGTACTGCATTAATATCTGCACGGTTAACGTTACGGGTTCACAGCGGGCATGTGATACAGTATTAATATCTGCAGGGTTAACAGTCAGGGCTTCCCAAAGGGCATGTGGTACTCTATTAATATCTGCACAGTTACCAGTCCAGGCTTCCCAGAGGGCATGTGGTGCAGTATTAATATCTGCTGGGTTAACAGTCCAGGTTTCCCAGAAGGCATGTGGTGCAGTATTAATATGGGCATGGTTAACAGTCCCGGCTTCCCAGAGGGCATGTGGTGCAGTATTAATATCTGCACTGTAAACATTCTGGGCTACACAGCGGGCATGTGGTGCAGAAATAATATCTGCAGGGTTAACGTTCCGGAATTCCCAGAGGGCATGTGGTAATGTATTGATATCTGCAGGGTTATCGTTCTGGGCTTCCCAGAGGACATGTGGTGCAGTATTAATATCTGCAGTGTTAACAGTCCAGGTTTCCCAGAAGGCATGTGGTGCAGTATTAATGCGGGCATGGTTAACAGTCCAGGTTTCCCAGAAGGCATGTGGTGCAGTATTAATATTTGCATGGTTAACAGTCCAGGTTTCCCAGAAGGTATGTGGTGCAGTATTAATATGGCCATGGTAACAGTCCCGGCTTCCCAGAGAGCATGTGTTGCAGTATTAATATCTACACAGTTAACGTTACGTGCTTCACAGCGGGCATGTGGTGCAGTATTAATATCTGCACTGTAAACAGTCTGGGCTTCCCAAAGGGCATGTGGTGCAGTATTAAAACTGTCCTACTGCTCCTTGCCTCACACACACTTTCACATATACACACACACACGCCCTCACTCACATATTCATACACACTCGCACTCAAGCATACATATATACACCAGTGGAGGCTCCTCAGAGGAGGAAGGGGAGGACCATCCTCCTCAGTGATTTTCCTACAAATAAAAATAGTAACACTTTTGAAAAGTGACCCTTTTTAGATAAAACTATACAAAATATATTCACGTCACCAAATTATTTAGTCATACATACTGTTTTGCAATGAAGGTCTACAGTAACTTCAACAGCACTCTGTAGGGTAGCTTCATGGTGTAGCCGGAGAACAGCTAGCTTCTGTCCCCCTCTGGGTACATTGACTTTGGTTCTCACCCCCTTCCATAGACTTACACAGCAACTTCCAGAAGACGTCCTCCAACCAATCAGAGCTCTTGCAGCGTGAACTGACATGTTGTCCACCCAATGAAAGGATCAGAGAATTAATCTATATCTGAAAGCATAAGCTACAGCTAGCCACCACTGCAGTGGATATCATGTGGTGAGTATTTGACTCAAAGAGAGACAATTACAATAGTTTAACAGTTTTGAACAAATTAATTTCTTCCAAAATGAAGGAGAAGCAAGAAAGAGAGAGTGAGAGAGATATTTCGTCATTTATTTCACTTTTCACTTACTTAGTTAGCAAATGCAGCTGGCTAGGTAGTTTAGCCTACTCAAACACCCGGCTCAAACAGAGGGATGCTATGTTAGCTAGCTGGCTAGCTAGCTGGCTACTATCCAACACAACACTGGAACTTTTTCAAGTCAAGGGAAGCTTTTGGTTTTACAAATGTATTGCCCCTGGGTCCCACCGGTGAACCTGCTAAACTGCTTGCTGAACTGCTTACTGACTGTACACTGTAAAGTCACTGCATGATTGTAGCGGGTTTACGAATTCATTAGTTCTATTAGCTATGTTGACTATGACGTTACTTTAGCTAATATGGTGACTACGCTGTAGGCTGTGTGTAGCGGTTATGACATGGTTTGGCTCGTAATGTTTTTTTGGGTGGTCACATACAGCTGATGTATTGTGCATTGAAGTCCACAAGCAAAGGGAAAAGGTGAGGAGGAGAGTGCATAGATGCAAGAAGAAATACAACTTGGCTGCTTTGAAAGTGAACTGTGTTTACGTGTGATCGGGGTGTATTCATTCCGCCATTTCTGTTGAGAAATGTTTCTGAAACGGAAGTAAATGGAACAAAACAGGGATAAACATACCTGAATTTGTCAAATAGAAACTCTCATTTGCAACTGTTGGACTAATGATTACACCCTAGATCAGCTAGATACAGGCAAGAGTTACATTGAACTGGGTGAATGGAATATGAATGACAGTCATCCAATATGCTATAATAGAAATAAGGCCATGCTCGTGAAAAAATATTAAATGAAAAAATCGACCTCAATCATCTTAAACGGTGCGCACCACCACTGATATAAACACACACATAGACGTGCGCTTGCACACATAAAGACACACACAGAGTAACACACATACACACATACAGACAGACAGACAGACAGACAGACAGACAGACAGACAGACAGACAGACAGACAGACAGACAGACAGACAGACAGACAGACAGACAGACTCATCCACACATCCATCTGTGTTAAAACGGTCCATTAAAAACAGTCCAATTAAAACGGTCCAAATAAAATGGTCCAATTAAAATGGTCCATTTAAAATGGTCCAATTAAAATGGTCCATTCTCGCCTGTGCCTCTCGCGTTCTACCAATATCCGATATGTCTTTGTCCTGGTAAATGTTCTTGTTACTTACAACCTCATACTTATCATATTAGCCTACGTTAGCTCAACCGTCCCGCGGGGGACCACCTGTGGTGGTTAACTTCTCTAGGATAGGGGGCAGCATTCGGAATTTTGGATGAAAAGCGTGCCCAAATTAAACTGCCTGCTACCCAGGCCCAGAAGCTAAGATATGCATATTATTAGTAGATTGGGATAGAGAACACTCTGAAGTTTCTAAAACTGTTTGAATCATGTCTGTGAGTATAACAGAACTTATTTGGCACGCAAAACCCCGAGGACAAACCATTCGGAATTTATTTTTTTGAGGTCACTCTCTTTTCAATGAGATTTCATTGGGAATCCAGATTTCTAATCGACTTTCTTGCAGTTCCTATCGCTTCCACTGATTATAATTCATGGACATTTTCGTAGGGGTTGATGCACTTTTCGTAAGAGAAAATTAAGTCTGAAATTTCAAAGTGGAAATTACAATCTTTTGAAGCTTTTTTAAACCTCAAATACACTACAAGTTTTACATTGTGATCGAATTAAGATCCTACATTTAGGCTCATGAGACATTATGATAGCATGCAGAAGATAATATACATGTTTAGCTGTTTTATTAGAGGAAAAGGCAATATTAGCACATTAAGAAATAGATATGAGGGCAACAGTGCGTTTGTCTCATAAAAAAAGATCTGGTGTAGTTGTGAGAAGAATGGAGGGAAGACAGGCGGGTGGAGAGGATGAAAGAGAGGAGGTAAGGGAGGGAGGGAAGAGAGGGAGGGAGGGAAAAGACAGGGCATTCAGAGGGGGAAGATGGGGAGGCATAACAAATAGAAAGCAAAACAGCAAGGATGTCACGCGGGACTAGGTGGTTGAAGGAATCAGACGCAGAGAGTTCCACTTGGGAAAAGTGCTCCTTTTACTATCGCACACAAAAAATGATAAGCCCAAACATACAGGGCGCAGCGAACAACTTGATAACCCAAAACACAGGGTGCCAAGTAAATAGTAAAAAATAATACACCTCTACCTAAACCACACACACGTAACATAAAGACAATCCTGCACAAACAAGGGTGGGTCTACCTACTACATATAGGGAAGCTCATTAACCGAAAACAGAAACACAGGTGAAACTAATGAGACAAAACAAACAGACAAACGAAAAAGGGATCGGTGGTGACTAGTAGGACTGTGACGACGACCGCCGAGAACCGCCCGAACAGGCAGGGGAGCCAACTTCGGCGGAAGTCGTGACAAAGGATAAATTAACTAGAGCAATGAAAACATTTCTTAGACTATCTGTTTCATGTCAGTTTTATGTTGTATCATTCTGAACTGTTTTTAAACATAAGTTAATCAGTGCAACAAATAAGCTACTGTACATACAGTTAAAGTCGGAAGTTTACATACACCTTAACCAAATGCATTTAAACTCAGTTCTTCACAATTCCTGATATTTAATCAGAGTAAAAATGCCCTGTATTAGGTCAGTTAGGATCACCACTTTATTTTAAGAATGTGAAATGTTGGAATAATTGAAGAGAAAATGATTTATTTCAGCTTTTATTTCTTTCATCACATTCCCAGTGGCTCAGAAGTTTACATACACTCAAATAGTATTAGGCAGCATTGTCTTTAAATTGTTTAACTTGGGTCAAACGTTTCGGGTGGCCTTCCACAAGCTTCCCACAATAAGTTGGGTGAATGTTGGCCAATTCCTCCTGGCAGAGCTGGTGTAACTAAATCTGGATGGTAGGCCTCCTTGCTCGCACATGCTTTTTCAGTTCTGCCCGCAAATGTTCTATAGGATTGAGGTCAGGGCTTTGTGATGGCCACTCTAGTACCTTGACTTTGTTGTCCTTAAGCCATTTTGCCACAACTTTGGAAGTATGCTTGGGGTCATTGTCCATTTGGAAGACCCATTTGTGACCAAGCTTTAACTTCCTGACTGATGTCTTGAGATGTTGCTTCAATATATCCACATAATTTTCGTCCCTCATGATGCTATCTATTTTGTGAAGGGCACCAGTTCCTCCTGCAGCAAAGCACCCCCACAACATGATGCTGCCACCCCGTGCATCACGGTTGGGATGGTGTTCTTCGGCTTGCAAGCGTCCCCCTTTTTCCTCCAAACATAACAATGGTCATCATGGCCAAACAATTCTATTTTTGTTTCATCAGACAAGAGGACATCAGACAAAAGTACGATCTGTGTGTAGATGCAAAAAGTAGTCTGGCTTTTTTATGGCGGTTTTGGAGCAGTAGCTTCTTCCTTGCTGAGCGGCCTTTCAGGTTATGTCGATATAGGACTCGTTTTACTGTGGATATAGATACTTTTGTACCTGTTTCCTCCAGCATCTTCACAAGGTCCTTTGCTGTTGTTCTGTGATTGATTTGCACTTTTTGCACCAAAGTACGTTCATCTCTAGGAGACAGAACGCGTCTCCTTCCTGAACGGTATGACGGCTGCGTGGTCCCATGGTGTTTATACTTGCGTATTATTGTTTGTACAGATGAACGCGGTACCTTCAGGCATTTTGAAATTGCTCCCAAGGATGAACCAGACTTGTGGAGGTCTACAACTTTTGATTTTCCCATGATGTCAAGCAAAGAGGCACTGAGTTTGAAGGTAGGCCTTGAAATACATACACAGGTATGCCTCCAATTGACACAAATGATGCCAATTAGCCTATCAGAAGCTTCCAAAGCCATGACATCATTTTCTGGAATTTTCCAAGCTGTTTAATTAAAGGCACAGTTAACTTAGTGTTTGCAAACTTCTGACCCACTGGAATTGTGATACAGATAAGTTAAATAATCTGTCTGTAAACAATTGTTTGAAAGATTACTTGTGTCATGCACAATGTAGATGTCCTAACTGACTTGCCAAAACTATAGTTTGTCAACAATACATTTGTGGAGTGGATTAAAATGAGTTTTAATTACTTCAACATACGTGTATATAAACTTCCGACTTCAACTGTACATTGTTTACAGCTTACATACAGTACTGCAACAATCCATACTACTAACCTTCTTCGCCTGTCATCTACTGTACGGATTCTACAGTAAAGAGCACATTGTTCGCCTTTGGGCGTGTTTTTGTGATCTTGAATTAAAGCTACAGTTTGTTGTCTGTGTGTGTTTTTATTTTCACAGTGTGTTTTATTTTGTTTTGGTTTTGACAAATTCATTTTCCCAGAGAGTAATAGAAAACATCAGATGATCATGTATAACTCTTGGTGCTGCCCTAAAAATGGCATCCTCTCCTTTACCTCACCTCCCTGTATACTGTAGGTTCAGCCCTTCATCAAGGCCGGGCTTTGGTCTCATCTCTCCCCCACTGCTGCGGTGCCTTTTATTCACAAAGCTTCTCTCTCTAAAGCCTAACCACCTTCCCAACAACATCCTGATGGCTTTGTTTGACTAGCTTAAATAAAGCATTGTGTTGTGAGGATAATATATATATATATATTGTTTTATTGTTTCTATTCTACTCCAGGAATCCTGGAAGATTATTTTGATCAGGATTATATTTGTAATTGATTCTCCCTACACACATATACCACTAGAACACACACTGCTTAGATCAGGGATTGGCAACTGACTCACCACGTATCAATTTCCCAAAATATTATTATTATAATTTGTTCATGATCAGTCGAGATCTTAACGTACTGTTGCTAGGTAGAATAGTAGAATACACAAAGTGCAATTTAGAAATGTGGTTGTGCATCAGCAGTTGTGTCAGTCACTGACAGTCACTCAATTAGCCCATGTCAGCAAACATGTGTTTGATTTGTAAGTTAGTCGAGCCAACTATCTAATTACCGACTGGGGGGGCCCATTGATTTTGATAGTCACTCTCACCCAGATATTATATTAAAAACTGAAAACACCCTATGGAAAAATGTATAGAATTGCAGGAAATTAGCTGTGGATGTGTATGAATGTGGGTAAGCACACATACACATACACATCCATACACTACAGCCCCTCATGATGAGTTCAGATTTTTTGTGGCCCCCACCCCCATCAAAGTTACCCATCCCTGGCTTAGATAATCCTTGTGATTCACAGCATGGTGTCATGTTGTCGAGCTAGTCTTCACTCAAATCGCTGCTTTAAACATTTCAATTTAGAACAAAATCACCAGATAACGGTTCCACCCAACCATGGCTCACTCCCTCACCCCTAACAACATCTCCTATTGAGAGCATGCTCTGCTAGCTTCGTGTCCTCTCTTAAAGTCAGTGGCCACCGTTTTGATTAGTTACAACTGCAGCACAGCTCGGGGCTCTGTCAGAGGCAGCGTCCCAAATGGCAGCCTATACCCTTTATAGTGCACTACTTTTGACCAGAGTGCATAGGGCTCTGATCAAAAGTATTGCACTATCTAGAGAATAGGGTACCATTTGGGACAACCCGTATCAGTGGGAAAGTAGACTATTAAGCCATCTAATTCAGCTGGCTGTGCTACAGGGGAATGGGGAGATGGTTGTTGGCTCCCACCCTCCACAGCACAGGGAGGTCTCTGCCATTGACTCGGTATGACTCAAACCAATTTGTTGGACACAGCTTGGTGTCATTGTTCTGCTTCCTGGAAAACAAGTCAGACCAGACTTATTTCCACTTCAAAGAGAAGCAACAACACATATTCAGTTTTCTCTAGAGCAAACTGAATATATGTGCTGTTGATCTAGAGCAAACTGAATAAATGTGTTGTTGATCTAGAGCAAACTGAATATATGTGCTGTTGATCTATATCAAACTGAATATATGTGCTGTTGATCTAGATCAAACTGAATATATGTGCTGTTGATCTAGATCAAACTGAATATATGTGCTGTTGATCTAGATCAAAGTGAAAATATGTGTTGTTGATCTACAGCAAAGTGAATATAGGTATTGTTGATCTAGAACAGTGGTTCAAACTTTTATAGTCCCGTACCTCTTCAAACATTCAACCTCCAGCTGCATACCCCCTCTAGCACCAGGGTCAGCGCACTCACAAAATATTGTTTTTGCCATCATTGTAAGCCTGCCACACACACAATATACGATACATTTATTAAACATAAGAATGAGTTGTTGTCGCAACCCGTCTCGTGGGAAGTGACAAAGAGCTCTTATCGGACCAGGGCACAAATAATAATCAATATTTTGCTCTTTATTTAGCCATCTTACATATAAAACCTTATTTGTTCAATAAAGATTGTGAATTACTCACCACAGGTTAATGAGAAGAGTGTGCTTGGAAGGATGCACATAACTCTGCAATGTTGGGTTGTATTGAAGTGAGTCTCAGTCTTAAATCATTTTCCACACACAGTCTGTGCCTGTATTTAGTTTTCATGCTAGTCAGGGCCGAGAATCCACTCTCACATAGGTACGTGGTTCCAAAGAGCATCAGTGTCTTAAACAGCGCAATTGGTGTCAATGTGCAGCGGTTAGGACGGAGTCAGGCGCAGGACACAGAACTGAGTAGAAGACGTACTTTACTCGAAAAGAAACAACATTTCCACGCAGGGAAACACACTTGCTCACAGAAGTCTTGAACACTAAACAAAGAACAAACACGCACAAAACCATGTGGGAACTAGAGGGTTAAATGGGGAATAAATTATAACATAATGGGAACCAGGTGTGTACAATTTAAGACAAAACAAATGGAAAAGAAACGTAGATTGGTGGCAGTTAGAAAGCTGGTGACGACGACCGCCGAACGCCGCCCGAACAAGAAGAGGCACCAACTTCGGCGGAGGTCGTGACAATTGGCCATGGCAGGATACTCTGAACGCGGCCCAATCCAGAAATCTGTCAGTATCTCCTGATTAAATACAATTTTCACAGAACCACTTGTTGCAATTTCGATGAGGCTCTTGTTCAGATATCGGTAAGTGGACTGAAAGGGATATCAAATCCAGTTGTTTGTGTCATCCGTTTCGGGAAAGTACCTGCGCAATTGCGCACCCAACTCAATCAGGTGCTTCACTATTAGAGGCCGACCGATTATGATTTTTCAACGCCGATACCGATACCAATTATTAGAGTACCAAAAAAGCCGATTTGTATTTATTTATTTGTAATAATGACAATTACAACAATACTTAATAAACACTTCTTTAACTTAATATAATACATCAATAAAATCAATTTAGCCTCAAATAAATAATGAAACATTCAATTTGGTATAAATAATGCAAAAACAAAGTGTTGGAGAAGAAAGAAAAAGTGCAATATGTGCCATGTAAAAAAGCTAACGTTTAAGTTCCTTGCTCAGAACATGAGAACATATGAAAGCTGGTTGTTCCTGTTAACATGAGTCTTCAATATTCCCAGGTAAGAAGTTTTAGGTTGTAGTTATTATACGAATTATAGGACTATTTCTCTCTATACCATTTGTATTTCATTAACCTTTGACTATTGGATGTTCTTATAGGCACTTTAGTATTGCCAGTGTAACAGTATAGCTTCTCCTCGCTCCTACCTGGGCTCAAACCAGGAACACATCGACAACAGCCACCCTCGAAGCAGCGTTACCCATGCAGAGAAAGGGGAACAACCACTCCAAGTCTCAGAGAGATTGACATTTGAAACGCTATTAGCGCGCACCCCGTTTACTAGCTAGCCATTTCACATCGGTTACACGAGCCTAATCTCGGGAGTTGATAGGCTTGAAGTCATAAACAGTGCAATGCTTGAAGCACAAAAACAAAGAGCTGATGAATGAATGCTTACGAGCCTGCTGCTGCCTACCATCGCTCAGTCATACTGCTCTATCAAATCATAGACTTAGTTATAACATAATAACACACAGAAATACGAGCCTTAGGTCATTAATAAGGTCGAATCCGGAAACAAGACGTTTATTCTTTCAGTGAAATACGGAACCGTTCCGTATGGCATCCATAAGTCTAAATATTCCTGTTAAATTGACCAACCTTCAATGTTATGTCATAATACGTAAAATTCTGGCAAATTAGGCGGTCCAAACTGTTGCATATACACTGACTCTGCGTGCAATGAACGCAAGAGAAGTGACACAATTTCACCTGGTTAATATTGCCTGCTAACCTGGATTTCTTTTAGCTAAATATGCAGGTTTAAAAATATATACTTCTGTGTATTGATTTTAAGAAAGACATTGATGTTTATGGTTAGGTACACATTGGAGCAACGATACGCACCGCATCGATTATATGCAACGCAGGACACGCTAGATAAACTAGTAATATCATCAACCATGTGTAGTTAACTAGTGATTATGATTGATTGTTTGATTGTTTTTTATAAGATAAGTTTAATGCTAGCTAGCAACTTAACTTGGCTTACTGCATTCGCGTAACAGGCAGGCTCCTCGTGGAGTGGAATGTAATCAGGTGGTTAGAGCGTTGGACTAGTTAACTGTAAGGTTGCAAGATTGAATCCCCCAAGCTGACAAGGTAAAAATCTGTCGTTCTGCCCCTGAACGAGGCAGTTAACCCACCGTTCCTAGGCCGTCATTGAAAATAAGAATGTGTTCTTAACTGACTAGGCTAGTTAAAAAAATATGAAATAAAAGTGTAAAAAAATATATATAGATATTATTATTTTTTTATCGGCCAAATCGGTGTCCAAAAATACCGATTTCCGATTGTTATGAAAACTTGAAATCGGCCCTAATTAATCGGCCATTCCAATTAATCGGTCGACCTCTATTCACTATATCACATTTGACATTGAAGCTTGAGTTCATTTGCACACAAAAAAATCATACAATGATGGAAAAACCTGTGTATTGTCCTTTAACTTGGAATTTGTGGTCTGTATATTTTATCATTTCATTTAGGATACCATCAACACCACAAGCCTTTTTGGGTTGGAGGGTTTGTATTTTGTCCTGTAGTTTATTCAATGCATCTGGAAAATCCAGTGGGTTCTGGTAGTCTTTAATGCAAACAGAAAATAGCTCCAACTTCTTAATCATAGCCTCAATTTTGTCACGCACATTGAATATAGTTGCGGAGAGTCAGATCATTCAGGCGAGAAAAAACATCACCCAGATAGGCCAGTCCTGTGAGAAACTTGTCATCAAATCAAATCAAATGTATTTATATAGCCCTTCGTACATCAGCTGATATCTCAAAGTGCTGTACAGAAACCCTGCCTAAAACCCCAAACAGCAAGCAATGCAGGTGTAGAAGCACGGTGGCTTGGAAAAACTCCCTAGTATGGCCAAAACCTAGGAAGAAACCTAGAGAAGAACCAGGCTACGAGGGGTGGCCAGTCCTCTTCTGGCTGTGCCGGTTGGAGATTATAACAGAACATGGCCAAGATGTTCAAATGTTCATAAATGACCAGCATGGTCAAATAATAATAATCACAGTAGTTGTCGAGGGTGCAGCACCTCAGGAGTAAATGTCAGTTGGCTTTTCATAGCCGATCATTAAGAGTATCTCTACCGCTCCTGCGGTCTCTAGAGAGTTGAAAACAGCAGGTCTGGGACAGGTAGCACGTCCGGTGAACAGGTCAGGGTTCCATAACCGCAGGCAGAACAGTTGGCCAGGTGGACTGGGGACAGGTGGACTGGGGACAGCAAGGAGTCATCATGTCAGGTCGTCCTGAGGCATGGTCCTAGGGCTCAGGTCCTCCGAGAGAGAGAAAGAAAGAGAGAAAGAGAGAATTAGAGAGAGCATACTTAAATTCGCACAGGACACCGGATAAGACAGGACAAGTACTCCAGATATAACAAACTGACCCTAGCCCCCCGACACATAAACGAATGCAGCATAAATACTGGAGGCTGAGACAGGAGGGGTCAGGAGACACTGTGGCCACATCCGATGATACCCCCGGACAGGGCCAAACAGGAAGATATAACCCCACCCACTTTGCCAAGGCACAGCCCCCACACCACTAGAGGGATATCATCATGCAAGCGGTAAGATAAGTGAAAATTGTGGTCAGTAAAGAAAACTATAAGCTTGTCTCTCAATTTAAAAAAAAACGTGTCAATACTTTGCCCCTTGATAACCAGGGCACTTCTGTATGTTGTAAAAGCATTACATGGTCGCTGCCCATATCATTGCGTAGTGCAGAAAATACACAACAGTTCAGGGGCCTTGCTTTAACAAAGTTAACCATTTTCACTGTAGTGTCCAAAACGTCTTTCAAGCTGTCAGGCATTCCCTTGGCAGCAAGAGCCTCTCGGTGGATGCTGCAGTGTACCCAAGTGGCGTCGGGAGCATCTGCTTACACGCGCGTTACCACTCCACTATGTCTCCCTGTCACGGTGCCATCAGTACATATACCAACACATCTTGACCACCAAAGTCCATTTGATGTCACAAAGCTGTCCAGTACTTTAAACATATCCTCTCCTGTTGTCCTGGTTTCCAGAAGAGGTCTTCCTTAATTGACCCCCATAAACATAACGGACATATACCAGGAGCTGTGCCAGGCCCGCCACGTCTGTTGACTCATCCAGCTTTTGTAATGATAGGCAGCACTATCTTGGCCAGGACGCTCTTGAAAAAGAGATTTTACATCTCAATGAGCCCTTCCTGGTTAAATAAAGTTTAAATAAAAATAAATAAAAAAATATAAAAATGTAGGATTACAGGGACTCCACAACATTTAATGTGCGGGTCAAATTGAGGGTATGATTAAGAAGTTGGAGCTCTTCTCTGTCTGCATTAACAAGGACAATACACAGGTCTTTCCATCTTGTATGATTTTCTGTGTGCAAATTAACTCAAGCTTACGGACAATGTCAAATGTGATATAGCGAAGCACCCGATTGAGTTGGGTGCGCAATTGTGCAGGTACTTTCCCGAAACGGATGACACAAAGAACTGGATTTGATATCCCTTTTATGCCCTGCCTCCAGTCCACTTACCGATATCTGAAAAGAGAGCCTCATCGTAATTGCAACAAGCGGTTCTGTGAAAATGGAATTTAATCAGAAGCCTCTTCCAGATTTCTGGACTGGGCTGCGTTCAGAGTATCCTACCTTGGCAAATCTGTTAAGACACTGATGCCCTTTGCAACCATGTAACTATGTGAGAGTGGATTCTCAGCTCTCACTAGCATGAAAACTAAATACAGGCACAGACTGTGTGTGGGAAATTATTTAAGTCTGAGACTCACTCCAATACAACCCGATATTGCAGAGTTATGTGCATCCTTTCAAGCACACCCTTCTCATTAACCTGTGGTGAGTTATTAACACTTTTTGATGAACTAATACAGTTTTATTTGTAAGATGGCTAAATAAAGAGCAAAATTATTGATTATTATCATTTGTGCCCTGGTCCTATAAGAGCTCTTTGTCACTTCTCACGAGCCGGGTTGTGACAAAAACTCACACTTATTCTTATGTTTAATAAATGTATTGTGTGTGGCAGGCTTACAAATGGCAAAAAACAACATTTGAGAGTGCGCTGACCCAGGTGCTAGAGGGGGTACGCAGCTGGAGGATGAATGTTTGAAGGAGTACGCGACTATAAAAAGTTTGGGAACCACTGCTCTAGATCAACAATACCTATATTCACTTTGCTGTAGATCAACAATACCTATATTCACTTTGCTCTAGATAAACAACACATATATTCACTTTGCTTTCGATTAGAAATAGGGAACCTACTTTCCCGGCCAGCGCATGTTCTTCATTCGTACAAATGTGTTCACACACACGGGGGACTGCATACACACAATATTACACAAAGTCTCTCACACACACACACACACACACACACACACACACACACACACACACACACACACACACACACACACACACACACACACACACACACACACGCACACGCACACGCACACACACGCACACGCACACGCACACACACTCAGAGGCACACGCACAGACCCAGTGTGTCCTCTAAGAAGGCTGGAGGAGGAGAGGAGAAACTGCAGGTGCAGAATCTCCTCTGTGGTTCTGGTTTGTCTTGTTCCTCATAGAGGCTCCCTGAGGGAAACATTATGCAGAAGTACTTTGGGTATTTGCTCTCTTTTCTCTTGTTTTACTCTCTCTTTCTCTTTCTGTTTCTTTCTCTCCTCTTTCTTACCAACTCTCTCTCTTTCTCCCTGTCTCCATCTCTTTCTACTCTCTCTCTCTCTCTCTCTTCATCTCTGTTTTTGCTGGCAGATTTCTGGCTCTATTTGTCTGGACATGTATGTGATGTGTCTGGTTGTGTATGCAGTATGGATCTATTGTACCTGTTATATTCCACTGCTGTAGTTTACTGTATAAATTAACATTCTTTTGTCAGATTATCCTGGGAAGTGTTAAATGCTTTTCAAGGTGGATACCAACATATATCAACAAGAATTTGGCATAAAGAGTTGTTCTCGTTTCAAAAATATATATAATAATCTCTCATTCAAATATTTTGGTGACTGGATTTGGTAACAGATGCAAAAAAAAAAGTCATTTTAAATTACTTCTAACATTAATTATTCGTTTTTTAATTATAATAATCTTGGATTAGCTGTCACCTGAAACAGTAGTGTAATGTTCATGTTGATAATGAACATCTTGGAAAGCTTTTCCCTGAAGGGCTGCATACATTTACCCATGCTGCACTGCAAGGCGTTGTCAACCATATGGCGCATTTCAAAAGCAAATACAATGACTGGGAACAAGATGTATGTTTTCTACATGAAATAGATACAAGGGTATTCCTAACTTTTTTCGGGGTACTGCAGTAAAAAAAAGAGTGAAAAATTCAGAGAAGGGGGTCCTGTATTTGGCTGTCAGCCTAGCATATGACAGATTTCTGGCTATTTTCCTGAGATGTATTAAAAGCAGATTGAGCTTATCAGCATGACCCAGATAGATGAGGTACAAATGTTGCAGAGGTTGGTCCTATTTAAAATGCTTCACTATAAAGGGACACATCAGGCTCCCCGGAGACAGCCGGTGTACAATCCTAAGGTCCCATCCACATTACAATTCCACCTAGCCTCAAGGAATGTGCTGCCGTTCCTAATATTGGAACATTGTTCTGAGTTGTAAGGCATGAATGATTCAGTGACTACATGACAAATATAGGAGAATTGACTGTGATGCTAACCTGCTCTAATTGATCTTACAGCCAGCCAGATCAAACATCCAACCATGTAGTTGAAATGTTGCATGTTTACAGTTAACTTTGCCTGCCGTAGAACATTTTGTTCTGACTGACTGACTGACTGACTGGGCCCAATTTCACGCCATATGTATTGAATTTATAATAAATCATAAAGTTGAAAAGGTAAAACATTATATTTTCGAAGGAGGGTTAAATAATGGATGTTGAAATAAATAAATAAAATAATAGCAAAATGTATAGAATTGTAAAGAAAACTAATGATATCAAATCTTGAAAGCAAATTATTTTAAAGCGAGAGCAAAATTCTGTCAATGTTTTTTTTTTTTACATTTTGAAAACGACTGCCAAAATTACTAAAAGTTAAACTTTCCCATCAACCAAACCTGTTAAATCCATTTAGCCTATGCTCTTGCATTTAGTACATTTTGGTTACGCTACACGTATCTTTGCTTTCCATGTCTTTTTCTTTGATTTCACTGCCAGTTTTTTCTATTGCAAGTTTTGGCAATTTTCTTCCCGTGAAGGGGTTTGGAGGGAGGCGTAGACAATGAGTCTCCATTGGTCCATTAGTTTTGGAGTGACGGTTCATCTTAACCTAATCAATGAGGAACCAATGTTGTCTGTGCCCAATAATGTCTGTACCATGTTTTGTGCTGCTACCATGTTGTGGTAAAACAAAATCAAACAAAACCACAAACATACATCTAAATATGTCCACGTCTACCCGTGGAGTTATTGCAATTAGAAACATTATTTTACAAGTCCATTGGGTTGGTGAAAAATGTCACATTTCTGTGAAGCTGAGCTCCCTCTGGTAATTAAAGGTAATGACTACCATGTTGCTGTTATGTTGTGTTGCTACCAGACTGTGTTGTCATGTGTTGCTGCCATAGGTCTCTCTTTATGTAATGGTGTGTTGTCTCTCTTGTTATGATGTGTGTTTTGTCCAATATTTATATTGTACTTACTTTTTATTTTTAATCCCAGACCCCCATCCCAGCAGGAGGCCATTTGCCTTTTGGTAGGTGTCATTGTACATAAGAAACTGACTTGCCTAGTTAATAAAGGTTAAATGAATAAAAATAAAAATGAACATGATAGGGTTTTTCTCTATTGGCTACTTAATCAGAAGGTCTGACTTCACCACTATACGCAAAATCTTTCCCTGTACCTGCATGTTCTAAACATGGTGAACCAGTTACCAAAACCTGCGCCAAACTTGGACAACAGGTAAGTCATATGTTTAACAAAGTAGTTACATGGATTGTCATTAAATGTATTAGATATTTTATTTATTTTATTTTTATTTTACCGTTATTTTACCAGGTAAGTTGACTGAGAACACGTTCTCATTTGCAGCAACGACCTGGGGAATAGTTACAGGGGAGAGGAGGGGGATTAATGAGCCAATTGTAAACTGGGGACAGATAGACATGCTTCTAATGTCCTTACATCATTGACCCGTGACAATTTTGAAGTACATTCATTTATTTGGCAGGCTTTGGTGTCAGACTAGATAGCCAAATGGAAATGGAATGAAATTGTCACGCCCTGACGTTAGAGATCCTTTTTATGTCTCTATTTTGGTTTGGTCAGGGCGTGAGTTGGGGTGGGCATTCTATGTTTTGTGTTCTATGTTTTCTATTTCTGTGTGTTTGGCCAGGTGTGGTTCTCAATCAGAGACAGCTGTCTATCGTTGTCTCTGATTGAGAACCATACTTAGGTAGCCTTTTCCAACCTGTGTTTTGTGGGTAATTATTTTCCAGGTGTGTTTGTCTGCACCGCGGTTGCGTCACGGTCTTTGCTGTTTGTTTTTTGGTTGTTTCACTTTCATAAAAAAATGTGGAACTACATGCACGCTGCGCCTTAGTCGATTTATGACGGGGAGTTTGAGGATAGCGAGCGTGACAGAAATACAAGACTGCATGCCTGTAACGTTACAGCTACCCACTGCCAAACGTAGTGAAAGGTTTGTCTGTATGTTTGCCCAGACTAAATGAATGAGTGAGTGAATGAGCGTGAGTGAGTGAGTGAGAGTGAGTGCGTGCGTGCACGTATGAGAGAGTAAGATAAAACAGAAACAACCCTAAATAGCTATTCCCATAACAATACCTGAAGCCTAGACCCAAACTTTCCTGATACCAGCTGGTTGGTTGACATCATTTCAAATGACAATTTTCCACATTTCAAATGATCGTCGTCACAGGCGATAGGGAGGCACATTATGGAGATGATCCTGTACAGGTTGAGTTGCAACACCTTCCTCTAGATCTTGATTACTTACAGTTTATCTGCACTAACAAGATTATATTTAGCAGCTCACTAGCAATTCAAGTAGACTTGCTTCAAGAGGTAGTGCAGGGTCTGTGTAGCCTAGTCAGTGCTGAAATGGAAGAAAGATGTGCCCCATCAATTGTTGTTGATGAGTTGGGTGAAATGGATCTGCCTGTACCTTGCATCGCCAAACTGCTTGGCATCTCAACACAAACTGTTCAACGCAGAATGTAGGAATATAGTATCGTGGTGGTGGGAACATACAACCAAATGACAGATGAGGAGCTGGACAATGTGGTGGCCACAATTATGACAAGTTTACCACAATTAAGCTACAGGATGGTGAGAGGATGTCTGAAAGCACTAGGTCATCGAGTCCAGTGGATTTGAGTGAGGGACTTAATGCATCGTGTCGATGCTGCAGGAATTCAGGAAATATTGGCACAACTTGGATGTGTTGTCAGAAGAACATACTCTGTTTGGGGTCCTCTTTCCTTCATACATGTGGACACACACCACAAATTGATCAGGGAAGCTTAGACCATCTTAGGGGTACACATTTAGTCATGTAACTCATTGCCCATTCAATGCTGCGTCTTTTATATTTTACCACATGATGGCTGATGTGGCAAGTATACAAAACGGTCTTTCAACAGATATGGTTTTGTAATATTTGGTGGCATAGATGGCTTCTCAAGAAAGGTAGCTGATTGATTTCCAATGGTATTTGAAATTGGTAATGACTCAATGTGCGTAATCCAATGATTTCTATTCAAAATGGGTTTGAATTATACAACAGCTGTTTTATATACATGTGTTATTTTTTTGTATTACACAATCAGTTTCATAATGATATCCTATAGATCGTGTACCTGGGTGCAGCAACCAACAACAAAGCATCAAAGCATCAACTGATCAGGAATTTGTTTGTATATGGACACCGTTGGTTGCTTTGTAGTATATGGTCTTGAATCAGACCATATGCCAGGTCTGACTGAGGCCTTGTCTTTCAAGACAAAAATATATTCATGTTGATCAAGTTTCATACACCACATAGAGGACAGTGATTGATTTAAACCTTGAATTATGATGAACAGTTGCCTTGATTATAACCCTAGTGTCTGTGTCTGTCTGTCAACATCTAGGGCAAGGCTTGGAGAATGTGGACATCGCAAGATGCATGTTTCATGTTCGTGGTTGTGGCAGGGGAAGCTTTATCTCCACTATTCGTGTGTGTGCTGAATACATAGAGTATAACCCCATATTATTACAATTTGACTGGTACTATACTTTCTGAAGTATAGTTAGGCAGGTGGCTTACACTTAAGTCCTGTATACCCCCCCACACAACACTTGCTTAAGTCCCGTATACCCCCCCCCACACACACACACACACACAACACCTGCTTAAGTCCCATGTACACACTCTCCCTCCCACACAACACCTGCTCACTCACTCCTACACAGACACATCCCACTATTGTCCCTTCTTAAAGCCCTACCCTCCTTGTTTCATGTTTTGGTTTCTTCCTGTTTTTATTCTGCCGTTGTTACATGCAGATCCAGACGTAAACACGCTGAATGTCATTTGATTTTAACTTGTAATTCCCATAATCAATTGATTATAATCCCTGCACTGAGTAGAGAAGACAAACTGTGCTGTTTCATGCACAATTGGTATCTGAATGTGGGAGTGACTTATTCAAACAAGGAGTTTGTTCAACATGGTGCGATCTTTTTGCTGGTAGAATTGATTATGCGAGAAATGTCAGTGGAGACGCTTTTGTGCGCAAATATTGATATAATAACCATCATATCGAAGTAAAATTAGTCACGCTATGATACAGTATGCTGTGTGGTCCTCCCACTATGCCTCAGGAAACCATGCAGTTTATTAGGCAACAGATTAAATAAATTCTGAACTTCACAGCATGGTGAAAGAGCACAGCAATCTTGATGCAAATTTGCAATAAATATTTAGGGTCTTATTCTGGTGACATGACGATTGATACTTGGCTGCCGTTTAACAAATATAAATATATTATCCATAATAATCTCATCATGTAAACTAGTCTAGCTGTACAGCCTACAGTGCGTAAAGCTGTTGTATTTTAGCTAGAGAGGACGTGTCAAGACCAGAGTGGGCACATTTGCTATTTAACGCAACAGTTTTTGTGACAAAACTATGCGTAGACTTGAAAATGCGAGGAATTTTCTGTACACTACGTCAACAGGCATTGAATTTGTATCTTCTACAAGTCATGCTTATGCTTACATGCTTATTTTTTTTTTTTTTTTTGCATGAAATCTATCATCAGTTGGATGGAAACCTAGCTATAGAATCCAATGTCAATTCAATCTCTCACATGCAACTAAGTATAGAAATGGTTCAATTCAACAGGAGACGGTGAAGTAGAAATGGTTCAATTCAACAGGAGACGGTGAAGTAGAAATGCAAAGTGCCTTAGAATACCTTGACCAATTGCACCTCCTTATGCTCAGAAAGGTTCAAATAGTAGTAGTGAGTTGTGTAGGGCAGAGGACTGTGTATGACATTGCTTCAAATGTTCTATCTCGCTTTCAGGTTTGAACGGTTATGGCAGGACATGTGGATGGCTGTGTCACACTTATTTTACAATGTCCTACACTTTGGAAGATGAGGGCTCCCTTGACCCGTCAAACAGCCTTCTCCTATTCTGTGTTCACGCTGTATTCCTACCGCACCTCCAAGCAGACCTAGACACTTTTACCAATGGATAAGATAACCATTCCCTGCGCACAGAGCAAAATCTGACCCCCAACCAGCCATGGGAAATAGGACAAGCAGAGAATCCTGTCACCTTCCCTGGCAATGTGGAGGTATAGATTGAAAGGGGCCGTATTGAAAAAGTAATTAGTCTCATCTGAATAAAAGGTGGTTGTTTGTACATTAACATGATTTCCATGTTTACGATTTAAACAACTTGGACGGGAACGACGCCTGCCTGCCGGAGGAGCATGACAATGCTCAGAGCAGCCATCGACCCAGCCTCACCTGTTCGAGCCTATGGACAAGATATTTCTGCATCTGTCTTGAACTACCTGCTGCTACTTACTGAATGATGCTTATGGCGGATGGATCTCTGCTTGATACTGTTGCAAGGAATATCTGTTTAGTCCAGTCATTTTAAAATTGCTGCAATGTCATGAAATGTGTTCCGGGCAAAATGAGATCAATTGGCTGATTTTGATTGGTTACTAATGTTGTGGAAAATTTTATCCGAAGATTGAGGCAGAGACTTTTTAATTGTATAACAGAAAAATCTTTAATCAAGCAGCTGCAGGGGAGATCTATTTCTGATTTCACAGGGAAGAATGCGAAGAGTAAATGGTTACATATTGGTAGGTGATAATACAATCATATTGTTTACACAACAGTTATTTTATACAAGCAACAGTCCCGGAACACAATTGTCTTGTGTTAGGGTGCATACATACCAGTAGTCTGTGGAAGGCATGACATCATAGTCTAACACTGAGCATTTCCCTCAAGAAGTGAGCTTACCCCACAATCGGCCTACAAACTATGGGCAACAGAATCAATGTTTATTTAAATGAATAAAAATGTAGTCTAAAAAAGAAATGTTTAAATACAAAAGAGCTGCAGTCATCATTCATTAAATGTGAGAACTTAAAATGTTCCTTCTCAAAAATGTTTTTGCTACATGGGAAAAAGTGATAATTTTGAAGGAAAATAACCCTTCAAATAGAAACAATCGACAATCTGAATGTCATGTGATACAATATGTAACGTAGAAACAAAACAAAAGTGATGCAATTAAGCATGTGCATGTTGAGTATGTCGACTAATGAGTAGGATTCTGTGATTACTTTTGGTAAAAACGCTTTATCTGCCTTCCAAATGAAAACTAGCAATCCATTCTCCACTAGGTGTGTGACAATCACTTAAGACCAGAAGGAGAAAACTGGAAAAACCTGACAAGTCTCATCCAATGTGTAAGGCCATTGGGTATTCACACTGTGGAGTGCTTCACCTGATGTGATGGCTTATATCATTATGGTTTCAAAATCTTCATAAGAGGTTTGGTGTGCTGTGAGGAATGTAATTGTGTTTGAGCTAGCACTGACTGTAGGGTAGCATAGGGTGTGCGCTGGCATTCGGACTCGACACTCATGGTCAAATTCGAAGACAGTTTTAAAGACCTCCTGTTCAGACAGCAGTAATGGCTTGTACCCCTGACCCATCAGCCATTGCATAACTTTAAGGACAGTGGGAACGGTTCGTCTGGATGGCTCCACTTCTTGTCCATCTTCTTCCTCTCCTACTTGTTCACCTGCTGCTTCCTTTTTCTTCATTTCTCCTGAAACACAACGTTACCGGTGTGTGTTTGTGATAGTGACAATGTCAATGTGAAAAACAATGCTGTGTTCATATGTTCTATGGCTTTTGAATGCAAAGTAAGCCAAAAGTAACAAAGTAATTTGACTATGTTACTGAGTAAGTAATCCATTAGATTTTACCATTATAATGCTTTTTACTGCGGAGCCCCTAGTCCCACTCAACATGCCTCAGATACCTCTTTTGTCCAACCTCCCACACATGCGGTGACCTCACCCAGCATAACTAGTGCGTCCAGAGATGCAACCTCTCTTATCATCACTCAATGCCTAGCTTCACCTCCACTGCACCCGCACCCTACCATACCCCTATCTGTACATTATGCCCTGAATCTATCCTACCATGCCCAGAAATCTACTGCTTTTATTCTCTGTCCCCAACACACCAGACGATCAGTTTTGATAGCCTTTAGCAGCACCCTCATCCGACGACTCCTCTGTTCCTCGGGTGATGTGGAGGTTAACCCAGGCCCTGCATGTCCCCAGGCGCTCTCATTTGTTGACTTCTGTAACAGTAAAAGCCTTGGATTCATGCATGTTAACATCAGCAGCCTCCTCCCTAAGTTTGTTTTACTCACTGCTTTAGCACACTCCTGTCACGTTCCTGACCTGTTTTCCTTTGTCTTGTATTTATTTAGTTGGTCAGGGCGTGAGTTGGGTGGGTTTGTCTATGTGTGATTTTCTATGTTGGGATTTTGTGTTCGGCCTGGTATGATTCTCAATCAGAGGCAGCTGTCAATCGTTGTCCCTGATTGAGAATCATACTAAGGCAGCCGGGGTTTCACGTGTGTTTTGTGGGTGTTTGTTCCTGTGTCAGTGTTTGTGCCACACAGGACTGCTTTCGGTTTGATTCTCCTTTGTTGTTTTTGCATCTTGAAGTGTTCAGTTTACTTTCATTAAATAATGAACACTAACCACTCTGCGTTTTGGTCCTCTCCTT
This sequence comes from Salvelinus fontinalis, assembly GCF_029448725.1. NCBI lineage: Eukaryota > Metazoa > Chordata > Actinopteri > Salmoniformes > Salmonidae > Salvelinus > Salvelinus fontinalis. The sequence continues at coordinate 38,092,198 of NC_074692.1, forward strand.
TTGTCAGCGAGGACAGCCGTTACAGAAACACCCACCACCAAAGGATCAAGCGGAGTGGTAAAGGGCAGCGACAGCAGCAGCAGAGGACACAGGACTCGTGGACTTGGGAGGAGATCCTGGACGTCAAAGGACCCTGGGTTCAGCCAGGAGAATATCGCCGTCCCAAGGCGGAGTTGGAGGCAGCGAAGGCAGAGAGGCGCTGGTATGAGGAGGCAGCGCGGCGACGCGGTTGGAAGCCCGAGAGTCAGACCAAAAATGTACTGGGGGGGGGCACACGCGGAGTATGGCAAAGCCGGGTAGGATACCTGAGCCAACTCTCCGTGCTTACCGTGGAGTGAGAGGGCGTCGTACTGGTCAGACACCGTGTTATGCGGTGAAGCGCACGGTGTCCCCAGTACGCGTGCTTAGTCCAGTGTGGGCTATTCCACCTCGCCGCACTGGTAGGGCTAGGTTGGGCATCGAGCGGGATGTCATGAAGCCGGCCCAACGCATCTGGCCTCCAGTGCGTCTCCTCGGGCCGGCATACATGGCACCAGCCTTACAAATGGTGTCTCCGGTTCGCCAGCATAGCCCAGTGCGGGCTATTCCAGCTCGCCGCACTGGCAGGGCTACGGGGACCATTCAACCTGGTAAGGTTGGGCAGGCTCAGTGCTCAAGAGTGCGTGTCCTCCTTCACGGTCCGGTTTTTCCGGTGCCACCTCCACGTACCAGCCCTCCGGTGGCAGCTCCCCGCACCAGGCTGTCTCTCCGTCTTCTCTCTCCAGTTGCTCCCACCTGTCCAGCGCTGTCAGAGCCTTCCTCCTCTCCAGCACAGACAGTGTCTGAAATGTCTGCCTGCCCAGCGCTGTCTGAACTGTCTGCCTGCCCAGCGCTGTCTGAGCTGCCTGCCTGCCCAGCGCTGTCTGAGCTGCCTGCCTGCCCAGCGCTGTCTGAACTGCCTGCCTGCCCAGCGCTGGCTGAGCTGCCTGCCTGCCCAGCGCTGGCTGAGCTGCCTGCCTGCCCCGAGCCTTCAAAACCGCCCGTCTGTACTGAGTCTTCAAAGCCGCCCGTCTCTCCCGAGCCGCTAGAGCCGTCCGCTAGACAGGAGCCGCTAGAGCCTTCTGCCAGACAGGATCAGCCAGAGCCATCCGCCAGACAGGATCAGCCAGAGCCTTCCAGCCAGGACCAGCCAGAGCCTTCCAGCCATGAGCAGCCAGAGCCTTCCAGCCATGAGCAGCCAGAGCCTTCCAGCCATGAGCAGCCAGAGCCTTTCAGCCATGAGCAGCCAGAGCCTTCCAGCCATGAGCAGCCAGAGCCGTCCAGCCAGGACCAGCCAGAGCCGTCCAGCCAGGACCAGCCAGAACCGTCCAGCCAGGACCAGCCAGAGCCGTCCAGCCAGGACCCGCCAGAGCCGGCCAGCCAGGACCCGCCAGAGCCGGCCAGCCAGGATCCGCCAGAGCCGGCCAGCCAGGATCCGCCCCTCAGTCCGGTGTTGCCCCTCAGTCCGGTGTTGCCCCTCAGTCCGGTGCTGCCCCTCAGTCCGGTGCTGCCCCTCAGTCCGGTGCTGCCCCTCAGTCCGGTGCTGCCCCTCAGTCCGGTGCTGCCCCTTAATCTAGTGGGGTTAATTTGGAGGAGGCTACGGAAGAGGGGATTGACTATGGTGGGGTGGGGACCACGACCAGCGCCAGAGCCACCACCGTGGACAGACGCCCACCCAGACCCTCCCCTAGAGTTTATGCTGGTGCGCCCGGAGTTCGCACCTTAACCTTTCAGGAGCCTCTACCCCCCCACACTGATTAGCATCGCTAGCATAGCGTCACAATTAAATAGTAGCATCTAAATATCATTAAATCACAAGTCCAAGACACCTAATGAAAGATACAGATCCTGTGAATAAAGCCACCATTTCAGATTTTTAAAATGTTTTACAGGGAAGACACAATATGTAAATCTATTAGCTAAACACGTTAGCAAAAATCACAATTTTTCTTGTCCACCATTTTCTCTCAACACCAGTAGCTATCACCAATTCGGCTAAACTAAGATATTGATAGCCACTAACCAAGAAAAAACCTCATCAGATGACAGTCTGATAACATATTTATGGTATAGGATAGGTTTTGTTAGAAAAATTTGCATATTTCAGGTATAAATCATAGTTTGCCATTGCAGCCACCATCACAAATCTCACCAAAGCTCCTAGAATTACTACAGACAGCAACGTGTATTACCAATTTACTCATCATAAAACATTTCCTAAAAATACACAGCACATAGCAATGGAAAGACACAGATCTTGTGAATTCAGACAACATTTCAGATTTTCTAAGTGTTTTACGGCGAAAACACAATAAATCGTTATATTAGCATACCACATACGCAAACGTTACCAGAGCATTGATTCTAGCCAAAGAGAGCGATAACGTAATCATCGCCAAAATATATAAATTTTTTCACTAACCTTCTCAGAATTCTTCAGATGACACTCCTGTAACATCACATTACAACATACATAGAGTTTGTTCGAAAATGTGCATATTTAGCCACCAAAATCATGGTTAGACAATGACAAAAGTAGCTCAGCTGGTCAGAAAATGTCCTGCACCATATTAGACAGTGATCTAGTCTTATACATAAATACTCATAAACTTGACTAAAAAATACAGGGTGGACAGCGATTGATAGACAATTTAATTCTTAAAACAATCGCGGAATTACATTTTTTAAATTATCCTTGCTTTTCAATACAGGTTGCGCCAAGTGAAGCTATAGCAAACAAGATGGCGGCATAAACGTTTAACATTTATCCACAGAAACACGATTTATCATCATAAATTGTTCTTACTATGAGCTGTTCTCCCATCAGAATCTTGGGCAAAGAATCCTTTCTTGGGTCTAATCTTCTTTTGGTCGAAAGATGTCCACTTGTCCGTCGAAATGCCCACTAACGTACGACCGGGACCCCGAAATGTGCCCAGCGCTTCAAAGTGCACAACAAAGCAATGCCTCAAAATCGCACTAAAAGAATATAAATTGCTATACAACGGTTCAAATTAACTACCTTATGATGCTGTTAACCTTTCACGAGTATCTACCCCGGGTCCGGGATCACCCCCCACCCCCCCCACACTGAGTAGCATAGCCTAGCATAGCATCACAATTAAATAGTAGCATCTAAATATCATTAAATCACAAGTCCAAGACACCTAATGAAAGATACAGATCTTGTGAATAAAGCCACCATTTCAGATTTTTAAAATGTTTTACAGGGAAGACAAAATATGTAAATCTATTAGCTAACCACGTTAGCAAAAGACACCACTTTTCTAACTCCATCAGTTTCTTACTCCATCAGGTGCTATCACCAATTCGGCTAAACTAAGATATTGATAGCCACTAACCAAGAAAAAACCTCATCAGATGACAGTCTGATAACATATTTATGGTATAGGATAGGTTTTGTTAGAAAAATTTGCATATTTCAGGTATAAATCATAGTTTGCCATTGCAGCCACCATCACAAATCTCACCAAAGCTCCTAGAATTACTACAGACAGCAACGTGTTTACCTAATTACTCATCATAAAACATTTCCTAAAAATACACAGCACATAGCAATGGAAAGACACAGATCTTGTGAATTCAGACAACATTTCAGATTTTCTAAGTGTTTTACGGCGAAAACACAATAAATCGTTATATTAGCATACCACATATGCAAACGTTACCAGAGCATTGATTCTAGCCAAAGAGAGCGATAACGTAAACATCGCCAAAATATATTAATTTTTTCACTAACCTTCTCAGAATTCTTCAGATGACACTCCTGTAACATCACATTACAACATACATATACAGTTTGTTCGAAAATGTGCATATTTAGCCACCAAAATCATGGTTAGACAATGACAAAAGTTGCCCAGCTGGTCAGACAATGTCGTGCGCCATATTAGACAGTGATCTAGTCGTATACATAAATACTCATAAACGTGACTAAAAAATATAGGGTGGACAGCGATTGATAGACAATTTAATTCTTAATACAATCACTGATTTACATTTTTTAAATTATCCTTACTTTTCAATACAGTTTGCGCTAAGCGAAGCTACGTCAAACAAAATGGCGTCATAAGCGATTAACATTTCTCGACAGAAACACGATTTATCATAATAAATTGTTCCTACTTTGAGCTGTTCTTCCATCAGAATCTTGGGCAAAGAATCCTTTCTTGGGTCTAATCGTCTTTTGGTCGAAAGCTGTCCTCTTGCCATGTAGAAATGCCCATTGCGTTCGGCATGAACTGGAACCGTGCCCAGAGATTCACAGTGTCTCAGAAATAAATGTCCCAAAATCGCACTAAACGGATATAAATTGCTATAAAACGGTTTAAATTAACTACCTTATGATGTTTTTAACACCTATAACGAGTAGAAACATGACCGGAGAAATATAACTGGCTACACTAATGCTTGGAAAAAGAGCAGGTCGGTGTCCACCGCGCGCCCGACGCATCTGGAAAAGAGTTCCTACCTACACGTGTTTTTGTTTTATAGGGGCTGTGATTGCGCAATCGATACCATTCAAATCGTCATCACGTAAAGGCACCCAGGGGAAGACGTAAGCAGTGTCCGTATCCTGATAGCGTTCACAGTGGCCTTTAAACTGACTCCAGATCAGGGGCCAAAATGTGTGAAATCTGACTCCATGTCAGGGAAATTGCTGTAGAATGAGTTCTGTTCCACTCAGAGACAAAATTCCAACGCCTATCGAAACTAGAGAGTGTTTTCTATCCAATAATAGTAATAATATGCATATTGTACGAGCAAGAATTTAGTAGGAAGCCGTTTAATCTGTAATGCAATTATGCTAATGAGAAAACAGCACCCCCTGTAGTCGCAAGAAGTTAACACCTATAACGGGTAAAAACATGACCGGAGAAATATTACTGGCTAAACTAACGCTTGGAAGGATGCGAGTTCGATGTCCTTCGCGCGCAAGTCGCAGGCAGCAAAGGGAAGCTACTTCCGCTATTTGGTGTCTTATAGAGAAACTTATTGCGCAATCGACACCATTCAAAGCGTCATCACCACTGACATCCAGGGGAAGACGTAAGCAGTGTCTGTTTCTCCATAGCATTTACAGTGAGCTTTAAACTGACTCCAGATCAGTGGCCAAAATGTTTGAAATCTGACTCCCTATCATGAAAAGTGCTGTAGATTGAGTTCTGTTTCACTCAGAGACAAAATTCCAACGGCTATAGAAACTAGAGAGTGTTTTCTATCCAATAATAATAATAATATGCATATTGTACGAGCAAGAATTGAGTAGGAAGCCGTTTAATCTGTAATGCAAATTATGCTAATGAGAAAACAGCACCCCCTATAGTCGCAAGAAGTTAAGGGGGGGTTATGTCACGTTCCTGACCTGTTTTCTTTTGTCTTGTATTTATTTAGTTGGTCAGGGCGTGAGTTGGGTGGGTTTCTCTATGTGTGATTTTCTATGTTGGGATTTTGTGTTCGGCCTGGTATGATTCTCAATCAGAGGCAGCTGTCAATCATTGTCCCTGATTGAGAATCATACCAAGGCAGCCGGGGTTTCACGTGTGTTTTGTGGGTGTTTGTTCCTGTGTCAGTGTTTGTGCCACACAGGACTGTTTCGGTTTTGTCACATTTGTTGGTTGTTTTGTATTTTGAAGTGTTTTGTTGACTTTCATTAAATAATGAACACTAACCACTCTGCGTTTTGGTCCTCTCCTTCTGTCAGCGAGGACAGCCGTTACAACTCCGCCAACCCTGATGTCCTTGCCGTGTATGAATCCTGGCTTAGGAAGGCCATCAAAAAGTCTGAGATTTCCATCCCCAACTACAACATTTTCTGTCAAGATAGAACTGACAAAAGGGGGAGGAGTTGCAATCTACTGTAAAGATAGCCTGCAAAGTTCTGTTATACTTTCCAGGTCTGTGCCTAAACAGTTCGAGCTTCTAATTTTAAAAATGAATCTCTCCAGAAATAAGTCTCTCACTGTTGCCGCCTGTTATAGACCCCTCTCAGCTCCCAGCTGTGTACTGGACACCATATGTGAATTGATTTCCCCCATCTATCTTCAGAGTTTGTTCTGTTAGGTTCTGTTAAACTGGGAAATGCTTAACACCCCGGCCGTCCTACAATCTAAGCTAGATACCCTCAATCTCAAACAAATTATCAAGGAACCCACCAGGTACAACCCTAAATCAGTAAACATGGGCACCCTCATAGATTTTATCCTGACCAACTTGCCCTCCAAATACACTTCTGCTGTTTTCAATCAGGATCTCAGCGATCACTGCCTGATTGCCTGCATCCATTATGGGTCCTCGGTCAAACGACCACCCCTCATCACTGTCAAACGCTCGCTAAAACACTTCTGCGAGCAGGCCTTTCCAATCAAACTGGCCCGGGTATCCTGGAAGGATATTGACCTCATCCTGCCAGTGGAGGATGCCTGGTTGTTCTTTAAAAGTAATTTCCTCACCATCTTAAATAAGCATGCCCATTTAAAAAAATGTAGAACTAAGAACAGATATAGCCATTGGTTCACTCCAGACCTGACTGCCCTTGACCAGCACAAAAACATCCTGTGGCGGACTGCAATTGTAACAGTATAACCTTACGTCGTCCCCTCGCCCCGACACGGGCGCGAACCTGGGACCCTCTGCACACATCAACAACGGTCGCCCACGAAGCACGGTCGTTACCCATCGCTCCACAAAGGCCGCGGCTCTTGCAGAGCAAAGGGCAACACTACTTAAGTCTCAGAGCAAGTGACGTAATTGATTGAAATGCTACTAGCGCGTACCCGCTAACTAGCTAGCCATTTCACATCCGTTACACAATAGCATCGAATAGTCCCAGCGATATGCAACTTTACAGGGAAGTCAGGACCCAATACACACAGTCAGTTAGGAAAGCAAAGGCTAGCTTTTTCAAACAGAAATTTGCATCCTGTAGCTCTAACTTCAAAAAGTTTTGGGACACTGTAAAGTCCATGGAGAACAAGAGCACCTCCTCCCAGCTGCCCACTGCACTGAGGTTAGGAAACACTGTCACCACAGATACATCCACGATAATCGAGAATTTCAATAAGCATTTCTCTACGACTGGCCATGCATTCCTTCTGGCTACCCCAACCCCGGCCAACAGCTCTGCACCCCCTGCAGCTACTTGTCCAAGCCTCCCCAGCTTCTCCTTCACCCAAATCCAGATAGCAGATGTTCTGAAAGAGTTGGAAAACCTGGTCCCATACAAATCAGCTGGGCTAGACAATCTGGACCCTCTCTTTCTAAAATTATCCGCAGCCATTGCTGCAACCCCTATTACCAGTCTGTTCAGCCTCTCTTTAGTATTGTCCGAGATTCCTAAAGATTGGAAAGCTGCCCCCTCTTCAAAGGGGGTGACACTCTAGACCCAAACTGTTACAGACCTATATCCATCCTGCCCTGCGTTTCTAAAGTCTTCGAAAGCCAAGTTAACCTCTAACGAGCCTCAACCCCGGATCCGGGAGCACCCCCCACACACACTGATTAGCATCGCTAGCATAGCGTCAAAATTAAATAGTAGCATCTAAATATCATTAAATCACAAGTCCAAGACACCTAATGAAAGATACAGATCTTGTGAATAAAGCCACCATTTCAGATTTTTAAAATGTTTTACAGGGAAGACACAATATATAAATCTATTAGCTAAACACGTTAGCAAAATACACTATTTTTCTTTGTCCACCATTTTTTCTCAACACCAGTAGCTATCACCAATTCGGCTAAACTAAGATATTGATAGCCACTAACCAAGAAAAAACCTCATCAGATGACAGTCTGATAACATATTTATGGTATAGGATAGGTTTTGTTAGAAAAATGTGCATATTTCAGGTATAAATCATAGTTTGCCATTGCAGCCACCATCACAAATCTCACCAAAGCGACTAGAATTACTACAGAGAGCAACTTGTATTACCAATTTACTCATCATAAAACATTTCTTAAAAATACACAGCACATAGCAATGGAAAGACACAGATCTTGTGAATTCAGACAACATTTCAGATTTTCTAAGTGTTTTACGGCGAAAACACAATAAATCGTTATATTAGCATACCACATATGCAAACGTTACCCGAGCATTGATTCTAGCCAAAGAGAGCGATATCGTATCATCACCAAAATATATTAATTTTTTCACTAACCTTCTCAGAATTCTTCAGATGACACTCCTGTAACATCATATTACAACATACATATAGAGTTTGTTCGAAAATGTGCATATTTAGCCATAAAAAAACGTGGTTATACAATGAAAATAGTAGCAAAACAAGCCTGGAAATGTCGGTCGCCATCTTTGAGTGATCTAGTTTAATCAATAGCTAATCATATACTTGACTTAAAAATACAGGGTTGACAGGAATCGAAAGACAAATTAGTTCTTAATGCAATCGCTGATTTACATTTTTTAAATTATCCTTACTTTTCAATACAGGTTGCGCCAAGCGAAGCTATACAAAACAAAATGGCGGCGTAAGCGTTTAACATTTTTCGACAGAAACACGATTTATCATCATAAATTGTTCTTACTGTGAGCTGTTCTTCAATCAGAATTTTGGGCAAAGAATCCTTTCTTGGGTCTAATCTTCTTTTGGTCGAAAGATGTCCACTTGTCCGTCGAAATGCCCACTAACGTACGACCGGGACCCCGAAATGTGCCCAGCGCTTCAAAGTGCACAAAAAAGCAATGCCTCAAAATCGCACTAAAAGGATACAAATTGCTATACAACGGTTCAAATTAACTACCTTATGATGCTGTTAACACCTATAACGGGTAAAAACATGACCGGAGAAATATTACTGGCTAAACTAACGCTTGGAAGGAGGCGAGTCCGATGTCCTTCGCGCGCAAGGCGCAGGCAGCAAAGGGAAGCTACTTCCGCTATTTGGTGTCTTATAGAGAAACTTATTGCGCAATCGACACCATTCAAAGCGTCATCACCACTGACATCCAGGGGAAGACGTAAGCAGTGTCTGTTTCTCCATAGCATTTACAGTGAGCTTTAAACTGACTCCACATCAGTGGCCAAAATGTTTGAAATCTGACTCCCTATCATGAAAAGTGCTGTAGATTGAGTTCTGTTTCACTCAGAGACAAAATTCCAACGGCTATAGAAACTAGAGAGTGTTTTCTATCCAATAATAGTAATAATATGCATATTGTACGAGCAAGAATTGAGTAGGAAGCCGTTTAATCTGTAATGCAAATTATGCTAATGAGAAAACAGCACCCCCTATAGTCGCAAGAAGTTAAACAAACAGATCACTGACCATTTCGAATCCCACCATACCTTCTCCACTGTGCAATTCTGTATCCGAGCTGGTCACAGGTGCACCTCAGCCACGCTCAAGGTACTAAACGATATCATAACCGCCATCGATAAAAGACAGTACTGTGCAGCCATCTTCATCAACCTGGCCAAGGCTTTCGACTCTGTCAATCACAATATTCTTATCGGCAGACTCAACGGCCTTGGTTTCTCAAATGACTGCCTCGCTGGGTTCACCAACTACTTCTCAGATAGAGTCCAGTGTGGTACCACAGGGTTCAATTCTCGGGCCGACTCTTTTCTCTGCATACATCAACCATGTCGCTCTTGCTGCAGGTGATTCCTTGATCCACCTCTACGCAGGCAACACCATTCTGTATACATCTGACCCTTCTTTGGACACTGTGTTAACTAACCTCCAAATGAGCTTCAATGCCATACAGCACTCCTTCAGTGGCCTCCAACTGCTCTTAAACGCAAGTAAAACTAAATGAATGCTCTTCAACCGATCGCTGCCCGCACCCGCCCGCCCAACTAGCATCACTACTCTGGATGTTTCTGACTTAGAATATGTGGACAACTACAAATACCTTGGTGTCTGGCTAGACTGTAAACTCTCCTTTGAGACTTATATTAAGCATCTCCAAACCAAAATTAAATCTAGAATTGGCTTGCTATTTTGCAACAAAGCCTCCTTCACTCACGCTGCCAAACATACCCTTGTAAAACTGACTATTCTACCGATCCTGAACTTCGGCGATGCCATTTACAAAATAGCCTCCAACACTGTACTCAGCAAACTGGATGCAGTCTATCACAGTGCCATCCTTTTGTCACCAAAGCCCCATATACCCCCCACCACTGCAACCTGTATGCTTTTGTCGGCTGGCCCTTGCTACATATTAGTCGCTAGACCCACTGTCTCCAGGTCATCTATAAGTCTTTGCTAGGTAAAGCTCAGTCTTATCTCAGCTCACTGGTCACCATAACTACACCCACCCGTAGCACTCGCTCCAGCAGGTATATCTCACTAGTCACCCCAAGGCCAATTCTTCCTTTGGCCGCCTTTCCTTCCAGTTCTCTGCTGTCAATGACTGGAACGAATTGCAAAAATCGCTGAAGTTGGAGACTTATCTCCCTCACTAACTTTAAGCATCAGCTATCTCAGCAGCTTACTGATCGCTGCAGCTGTACACAGCCCACCTGTAAATAGCCCATCCAACTACCTACCTCATCCCCAACCTTTCGGTTACTGGCCCAATTTAGGACGTATAAAATGACAATAAAAGGTTTCCAGACCTATGTAGTCTTTGCCTGGTGTTCTGGAAGAAGGTGAGAGAGAAAGGTATGGTATTGAGAAAAGTAATACATCATTTACAGATTATTGGCTGAATTGATCAATCATCAGAACAGTGGCTAGACCCTATGATGTTTTGCGTATAGACAGTAAAATGACATTTTTCCAGTATTCTGGGACCATTGATATGCACCTGGCTATCTCCTGGTTACTGGAGGAATGCAGCTGTCTCTGTAGCTGTACCTCTGTCTGCTGATGATGCCCCTTATCATGAAATTGATGCACCTGAGCTTGCTGATGCGGTGGCACTGGACTCTGACCCTGATAAATAGTCCGGGTCAGCACAGAGATGAGGCTGTGTGCAGCCGAAACCACCTCTGAATACTCTCTCTGCTCAACACAAAGTGAACATTAGCTTGATTAATGAACAAGGGAAAAGCATTAACCTACTTGACCAAATTTGAATGTCTCTATCTTAAATAGCCAGCTAGAACAGAACATTTTGCTAAGGGTAATTCAGATAAAATCAGATCTGTATGACTAGTTTGAATGTGTGCTTTCAGTAAACCAAGTAGCTGTCCATAAAGAGCAAAATGTGAATTGAATCTCATGATGTAAGAGTGTCGTCATGGTGGATACATGTACCATTAGCTAGCTAACTGTCCACATTCTCCAAGCCTTGGTCTGCTCTCACCCTAGATGTTGACAGACAGACACACACACTAGGATTATAATCAAGACAACTGTTCATCATAATTCAATGTGTAGTTGAATCAGTCTCCTCTACGTGGTGTATGAAACTTGGTCAACGTAAATATGTATTTGTCTTGATAGACAAGGCCTCAGTCAGACCTGGCATATGGTCTGATTCGAGACCAAATACAAAGCAACCAACAGTGTCCATATACAAACAAATGCCTGATTCCACACAGCACTACTGAGGGAATGATGCTGTTACCTTAATGGAAAGTCATGCTTCTCTACATCAATCGGTCACCTTTCTTGAGAAGCCGTCTATGCCACCAAATATTACAAAACCATATCTGTTGAAAGACAGTTTTGTATACTTGCCAAATCAGCCATCTTGTGGTGAAATATAAAAGACGCAGCATTGAATGGGCAATGAGGTCTTTGACTAAATGTGTACGCCTAAGATTAAGATGGTCTAAGCTTCCCTGATCAATTTGTGGTGTGTGTCCACATGTATGAAGGAAAGAGGGCCCAAAACAGAGTATGTTCTTCTGACAACACATCCAAGTTGTGCCAATATTTCCTGTATTCCTGCAGCATCGACACGATGCATTAAGTCCCTCACTCAAATCCACTGGACTCGATGACCTAGTGCTTTCAGACATCCTCTCACCATCCTGTAGCTTAATTGTGGTAAACTTGTCATAATTGTGGCCACCACATTGTCCAGCTCCTCATCTGTCATTTGGTTGTATGTTCCCACCACCACGATACTATATTCCTACATTCTGCGTTGAACAGTTTGTGTTGAGATGCCAAGCAGTTTGGCGATGCAAGGTACAGGCAGATCCATTTCACCCAACTCATCAACAACAATTGATGGGGCACATCTTTCTTCCATTTCAGCACTGACTAGGCTACACAGAGCCTGCACTACCTCTTGAGGCAAGTCTACTTGAATTGCTAGTGAGCTGATAAATATAATCTTGTTGGTGCAGATAAACTGTAAGTAAACAAGATCTAGAGGAAGGTGTTGCAACTCAACCTGTACAGGATTATCTCCATAATGTGCCTCCCTATCGCCTGTGACGACGGTAATTGGAAATGTGGAAAATTGTCATTTGAAATGATGTCAACCAACCAGCTGGTATCAGGAAAGATTGGGTCTAGGCTTCAGGTATTGTTATGGGAATAGCTATTTAGGGTTGTTTCTGTTTTATCTTACTCCCTCATGCGTGCACGCACGCACTCACTCTCACTCACTCACTCTCACTCACTCATGCTCATTCACTCACTCATTAATTTATTCTGGGCAAAGATACGGACAAACCTTTCACTACGGTTGACAGTGGGTAGCTGTAACGTTACAGGCATGCAGTCTGCGATTCATTCCATTTCCATTTGGCTAGCTAGTCTGACACCAAAGCCTGCCAAATAAGCTAACGTACTTCAAAATTGTCACGGGTCAATGATGTACGGACATTAGAAGCATGTCTATCTAATACATTTAATGACAATCCATGTAACTACTTTGGTAAACATATGACTTACCTGTTGCTCAAAGTTCGGCACAGGTTTTGGTAACTGGTTCACCATGTTTAGAACATGCAGGTACAGGGAAAGATTTTGCATATAGTGGTGACATCAGACCTTCTGATTAAGTAGCCAATAGAGGAAAAGCCTGTATATCATCATTTGATTGCTGGTTTTTTGATTTCAACATCCATTATTTAACCCTCCCTCGAAAATATCATGATTACATTTTCAACTTTATTTTCATGTTTACGATTTATTTTATTTTAAATTCGATACATATGGCTTGAAATTGGCCCCGTAGAACTGTAGCACTTCAGTGCTCTATCATCATTGTGTTATCATCAGCAAATAAATAAAAGGCTTCTGTGAATAAACACGTCAGAAAAAAAGGGGAAAAGTTTGAGAAAATGTAGAAAATTGATGTGAGATAAAAACAAGGACAACATGGTCCCATCAAATCTACTTAAGAATCAGGTAGTAAATACCTATTTACAATGATACATGTCCATTGGGGGAACAGGGGAACAGGTGGTTATTAGTGGTGACTAGTGGTGGCTATTCAATGTGATGTAAGCAGGGAGAACAGGCCATGGCTTGGTGGCTGAGAACCCTGATGATCGTTTTGGCCTTCCTGCAACACCTGGCTATGCCATCAATGGATGCTTCCATGCCAATAGTTGTCACAGCGTATGACTGGGTAAGAACGTCTGTTTGGTTAGCTGTGTTATTAGTCATAGTCACACAGTCGTTTTTAATGAGCTCAAGCACCAATTCTTCTCTTGTTCTCACACAGTGTGACTTACAGGAAGCTGGGACTGAGATGGTGAATATGACGGATCCAGCTCGATAATGGGGTGAGAATAACACTCCGACTCTCCAGTGAGCGACAACTGTCACACAACACCCAGCTTTGTTCTCCAGAGCCGTTCCCGACCACTCAGTCTGCTAGTTAATAGACTGAACCTCTCTCATTTGAGGAAGTAATTATAACAGCAGTCAATGTCTCTTAATTACGATGTATTGTGATGAGCTGTGTGTCGGGGGGAATTTGAGATTAATTCTCAAAGTCTCTTATCTCGAAATCGTTTCTAGACCATTCCTTGGACAGCGTGGTAAAATGCAGATTAGTTTTCCAATGTTTATTCTGTGGAAAATGTGCTGTTGAAATGACTGATCGGACAATAGTATTTTGTGAGAGGGGGATATAGCGTGAACTAGGGTGTAATTTTAACTGGCTAGTGGCTGTAGTTAAACTAACATTCAGATTATCGTCAGCACCAACTGCAGGATGCATGAACAGCAAATCATGAGAGACTTCACCTCTATGCTGTTAAATAACAAAATACTAAATCCATCTGTGTTATTCTGTCAGTATTTGTAAGCATAAGCTAATCCTCTTCCAGTAAAACAATGCAAAAACATTTCTGATGAAATGTTGACAACATGGGCCATTAAAATCTTACATTGCGAAAAACAGGGGGGCTTTTTAATCAAACTGAATAATTGCAGCTTCAGGGGTAAGTTCAAACTCTCTGCAGCTAGACAATGAATGCATTTGCTGATGAGTTTCTTTGCGCAATGTAAATCATATTTTGCTGATCACAAGAGGGGTGATGTTTTTACTTCTCCTTGAAATCCTTGAAATCAATCATGTATGAATGAATATGGCCGCCACACACACACACACACACACACACACACACACACACACACACACACACACACACACACACACACACACACACACACACACACACACACACACACACACACACACACACACACACACACACACACTTCCTCCATTAATGTTGGTTTAGTCAGAGGGACAGACTAATGGTAGGGCAAGATCTCCTGTTTTGCAGAGATTCAACTCACCTTCTGCCCATGTGCGCACACACAAACAGTTTTCTCCTGCCCCTGGAAGTAACTGACACTATTAATCAGGGCAAAACACAGCGTGGAGGCTAATAGTTTATAAGCACATTTCTTGCTAAGCCTGTCAATGAGGCGTGTGTGTATGTCTGTGCGTGTGTGTTTGTGTGTATGCGTGTGTCCCAGGGAAGTTTCCGGGGAGGGCTTGAATGTAATAATAGCCCCTTGCCAGGTCCAGAGGTTAAACAGACATTTAGATAGGCTTGGATAACGGCAGATGAGTGTAATTCTGTCTGACAGGCAGAGTTATAGAGGCAGCAGTCCAAATGGTACCCTATTCCTTGTATGGCTCTTGTCAACAGTAGTGTACTATATAGGGATCAATGACAAAGATGATACAGCCTATAGGGAGGAGGTCAGAGACCTGGCAATGTGGTGCCAGGACAACAACCGCTCCCTCAATGTGATCAAGACAAAGGAGATGATCATGGACTACAGGAGAAGGAGGGCAGAGCATGCACCCCCGTTCTCATCGACAGGGCTTTAGTGGAGCAGGTTGAGAGCTTCAAGTTCCTTGGTGTCCACATCAACAACAAACTAGAATGGTCCAAACACACCAAGACAGTGGTGAAGATGGCATGACAAAGCCTATTCCCCCTCAGGAGACTGAAAATATTTGGCATGGGTCCTCAGATCCTCAAAAAGTTCTACAGCTGCATCATCAAGAGCATCCTGACTGGTTGCATCACCGCCTGGTATGGCAACTGCTCGGCCTCCGACCGTAAGACGCTACAGAGGGTAGTGTGTACGGCCCAGTGCATCACTTGGGCCAAGCTTCCTGCCATCAAGGACCTCTACAACAGGCGGTGTCACACAAAGGCCCTAAAAATTGCCAAAGACTCCAGCCACACTAGTCATAGACTGTTCTCTATGCTGCTGCACGGCAAGCGGTACCGGAGCGCCAAGTCTAGGTCCAAAAGGCTTCTTAACAGCTTCTACACAGACATACAGCTTCTACCGAACCCATAAGACTCCTGAACAGCTAATCAAAAGGCTACCCAGACTATTTTCATTGACCTCACCTCACCCCCATTTTTACACTGCTGCTACTCTCTGTTGAGTATCTCACCTACATGTACAAATTATGTGCCCCGCACATTGACTCTGTATCGGTACCCCCTGTATATAGCCTTGTTACTGTTATTTTATTTTTGCTCTTTAATTATTTTCTTATTTTTATATTTTCTTCCTTTTTTACATATATATATATAATTTTTTTAACTTCAGTCTATTTTAGTAAATACTTTCTTCACACTTATTTTTCTTAAAGTATCGTTGGTTAAGGACTTATAAGTAAGCATTTCAGTGTAAGGTTGTAAGGTTCCTGTTGTATTCGGCGCGTGTGACAATTTGATTTGATTTTAAGAGTGCTATTTGGGAAAGATTCTACTCTGTCAGTTAAAGGATGTTCAAATCAAATCAAATCCCATGTTATTTATCACATGTGCCGAATATAACAGTGTAAACAGTCCAGGTGGCCATTTAATTAATTGTTCAGCAGTCTTATGGCTTGGGGGTAGAAGCTGTCAAGGAGCCTTTTAGTCCTAGACTTGCTGAGCGGTAGCAGAGAGAACAGTCAATGACTTGGCTGACTGGAGTCTTTGACACTTTTTTGGGCCTTCCTCTGACAGACAGAGTTATTACGAGACCATGGATGAGCTCACAGTGGTGAATAACAATGTGTTGTAATGCCCAATCTAACCACTCTAAGGGAATATTCACATATTAAATTGGGTACCCGGTTTCCTGGAAAGTTTGTGAGAATTCTACAGAATACGTTTTGCTTTCTCAAGAAATGAAAAATAACAGTTCCAGGGTGCCGTTATCTAGCCAGCGTATTTACAATGGGCAAAAAAGTTCCACGAAACTCGCTCTGCCGCATCACAATACCTGGTACCCTGGTCCTGGATCTTGAACCCGCTACTCACGCAGGTCCAGGATTCATGTCAGTCATGGTTCATTTGCTTTTCACACATGCTTTATAAGGCGGATCAGGGTACCAAATGCTCCAGGATCCAGATCAAAAGGGAATATGTCGAAGGGACTATCAGTGTATCGTGGAGATAAATTCCATCGCTGTTTGTAATGTGGTGGTGCCTACGGCATTCATTTGTGTTATGTAAACTGTAGCTTTGATGTGCAATAAACAGAGAGACTAGAATGCAGTACTCATACTGAGAGAAAATCAAATGGAGAGAGCTCAAAACTCCCAGTTCAACTTATTTGCCTGTCAGTCAGTCTGTTGCTGTGGTTGTGGTGTTGGCAACCATTTCTATAGTGTTTTTTGTGTGTGTGTACCCCTTTTACCTGTCTGGATAAGCAGTAGTCCTGACCGGGCCTGACTGCCTCTCTCTCTCTCTCTCTCTCTCTCTCTCTCTCTCTCTCTCTCTCTCTCTCTCTCTCTCTCTCTCTCTCTCTCTCTCTCTCTCTCTCTCTCTCTCTCTCTCTCTCTCTCTCTCTCTCTCTCTCTCTCTCTCTCTCTCTCTCTCTCTCTCTCTCTCTCTCTCTCTCTCTCTCTCTCTCTCTCTCTCTCTCTTCTCTCGCCATGCAGTCATTTTCACAAACACAACCCTTGCATCTCTGCACCAAACTCCTCCAGAGGCGAATACATGAATTCCAAAACACATCCTACGAAGTCTGGTCTGCGTCCCAAATGGCACCCAATTCCCTACATAGTGCACTACTTTTGATCAGAGCCGTATGGGCCCTGGTCAAAAGTAGTGTCCTAAATAGGGAATAGGGTACCATTTGCCATTCTTCCCTGTTTCTCTCACATTAGTCAAGGTCAATTTGTATTTGTATTTATTAAGCATCCCCATTATTAAGGAACTCCTGGCAGCACCTACTCTTCCTGGAGTCAAGCAACATTGTGGCAGTGATATACAATTAAAAGTATTACGTGACATTACATTTCACAACACTTTTCACAGCACATTAAGTGTGTTCCCTCAGGTTCAACAAATTGTGTGAGGGGTAGGAATAAGCGGATTTCTCCATTCCTTTCTCCAGCCATTGTATTGGGCAGTTAAATGGTGAGAAATGTCTTAGTCCCTGCAGCAAAACCTTTGTGCTAACTAGGAGCATGAGCACAGGACATCAATAACCTCTCTGGTACAAGTGGTACGCTAGCGTCCCACCTCGACAACAGCCAGTGAAATTGCAGGGCGCCAAATTCAAAACAACAGAAATCCCAAAATTAAAATTCCTCAAACATACAAGTATTACACACTATTTTAAAGATAAACTTCTTGTAAATCCAACCACAGTGTCCGATTTCAAAAAGGCTTTACGGAGAAAGCACACCATGCGATTATGTTAGGTCAGCGCCTATTCACAGAAAACCATACAGCCATTTTAAGCCAAGGAGAGGGCTCACAAAAGTCAGAAACAGCGAGTAATTTAATCACTAACCTTTGATCTTCATCAGATGGCACTCATAGGACTTCATGTTACACAATACATGTATGTTTTGTTCGATAATGTCCCTCTTTATGTCCAAAAACCTCCGATTTGTTGGTGCGTTTAGTTCAGAAATCCAAAGGCACAATGGGCGCTCTCAACATCAAGACGAAAAGTCAAAAAAGTACAATAAAAATTAGTAGAAACATGTCAAACGATGTTTAAAATCAATCCTCAGGTTGTTTTTGTCATAAATAATCAATCATATTTCAACCGGACAAAAGCTTTGTCAATAGAAAAGGAGAAACAAGAAAGGCGCACTCCCGATCACGCGCAGGACTCATGGCTAGAAATTTCCACTGGTCTCTCATTGAAAGTGCTGTATCTCCCTCATTTTTCAGAGTAAAAGCCTGAAACAATGCCTAAAGACTGGTCATATGTAGAGGAAGCCATAGATATCGTGAACTGGGTCCTAAGTCTTTGTATGGTTGATAGGCTTTCAATGGAAAAACAGCCTTTCAAAATAATAGTACTTCCTGGTTGGATTTTCCTCAGGTTTTTGCCTTCCATATCAGTTCTGTTATACTCACAGACTTTATTTTAACAGTTTTGGAAACTTTAGAGTGTTTTCTATCCAAATCTACTAATTACATGCATATCCTTGCTTCTGGGCCTAAGTAGCAGGCAGTTTAATTTGGGCACGCTTTTCATCCAAAATTCCGAATGATGCCCCCTAACCTAGTGAAGGTAAGCTGCTCCCAAACATTTTAAACCAGCATCAAGAAATTGAGTCTATTATAGTTAATGTGGGATTCAGTGACATTATGAAGGGCATCTCAGAACAGCTGAAGATGGATTTTAAAGAACTGATTGTGTCACTGCTTGGCACCAACAAACGCCCCATAATATCTGGCCCTCTGCCCTCCCTAAATCGTGGCATGGAACATTTCAGCAGACCTTTAGCCATCTATAACTGGCTACAAAACTATTGCAGCTCTGTGGATGTAACATTTATTGACAATTGTGATACCTTCTGGAAACAAAGCTTGTTTTATTAGGATGGGATCCACCCAAATAATTTGGGTTCCTGGATACTTTCACAGCCTTGTAGAAAAAAGTCTGAAGTTTCTAAAACTGTTTGAATCATGTCTGTGAGTATCACAGAACTTATGTAGCAGGCAAAACCCCGAGGACTAACCATTCAGATTTAGTTTTTTTTTTAGGTCACCGTCTGTTCAATGAGGTTTCATTGGGATACTAGATTTCTAATCAACCTGTTTGCAGTTCCTACCGCTTCCACTGGATGTCACCAGTCTTTGGAAATAGGTTGAGGTTATTCCTTTGTGCAATGAAGAAGTACGGCCATCTGGAATCAGTGTAACGTTATGTGTACTGTTTGAGAGTTGCGCAAGACTAGAAAAGTATCGTTAGTTTGTTGTCATCCTGTATTGAAAACAGATAGACCCGTCTTTAATTTGATCGATTATTAACGTTTACAAATACCTTAAGTTGTATTACAAAAGTAGTTTGAAATGTTTTGGCAAAGTTTAGAGGTAATATTTTAGATATTTTGTAGTGACGTTGCGCAAATTGGAAGCTGTTTTTTTTCTGGATCAAACGCGCCAAATAAATGGACATTTTGGACATATATGGACGGAATTAATCGAACAAAAGGACCATTTGTGATGTTTATGGGACATTTTGGAGTGCCAACAAAAGACAGTTGTCAAAGGTAAGGCATGATTTATATTTTATTTCTGTGTTTTGTGTTGCGCCTGCAGGGTTGAAATATGCTACACTCTCTTTGTTTACTGTTGTGCTATCATCAGATAATAGCATCTTATGCTTTCGCCGAAAAGCCTTTTTGAAATCTGACATGTTGGCTGGATTCACAACGAGTGTAGTTTTAATTTGGTATCTTATATGTGTGATTTAATAAAAGTTTGATTTTGTATCATTTTTTTGAATTTGGCGCTCTACATTTTCCCTGACTATTGGCCAAGTGGGACACAAGCCCATAATTGTTCACAAAATAGTTTGGATGTAGTAAACTTTAGTTACGTTTTTTTATTTTATTATAAGGGTAGCTTTAGTGTAGCTTAACTTATTCCAGTGTGAAGTAATTGGTAGCTTGGTAAACTATATTTTCAGAGTAGCTTCCCCAACACTGATTAGGAGATCTTTATCCAGGATGCCATGTCCTCATTGGGGATAATTCAAAACAGAGCCTCACAATAAACTCTAACAAGCCCCATTGCCGTAAGGCAGGGAGAAAAAGACAGAGAGATAGAGAGTGAGAGGGAGAGAGACAGAGACAGAGAGACTCTTCTGAACAACTTGATAAATGCCTATCAAGACATCGACTGTCCGTCTGTCTCACTGAATAATGTATCCCATCTAGTCCACTCCGCCGTTGTCAGTTTGTTCATTCTTAGCATTCTGTTTGGTTTTACATTCACTCTGATTTAGCTGCAGATGAAATTCAAACTTGCATGCAGCCCAGACTGTAAAGTGGGATTATATTCTCTTTGTTTGATGGGGAGTTTTCCAACAAAAGCCAGAAAGACCCTCAGGCTTATTGGAGTGTGTAGTTGGCAAACGGGAGAGCTTTTAAAATTGAATTATGCATAATTGTCTTTGGTTTCTTCTTTGGTGCTTGAAATGTGGTCCAATCACTCACTCAAACGAGAAGATGCTCCCCAGTCTCTGTTGTGCATATTGAAATAGTTTCTCATCCACTCTTTGATTCTACATAATAAAAGAGTTGAAAGAAAAAGAAGAGAATCACCTCTTACATAACATTGTGTAGTTGGATGAGTTAAAGAGGATCAAGGGAGACTCTGTCGGTCCCCGGTCCAGGGATTGTCCAGCACCACCCACCCACGGGTCTCTGTTTGGTGTCGTCATCAGGATTCCATATGATGCAACTGGAAGGAAAGGCTGATTGATGGATTCCCTGCCCAGGGCTGCATTCTAGAACTGTGGAACTATAGTATGGCATTCCACAACAACACCTGTCATAAGTCATTCTGTCCCTGGATTACCGGTGGTGATTAGATGTTAGTTTGTTTGTACTATGTGATCAAATCCCAGTTACCGTAAGGTGCATAATGAAAAGGCATTGGATTTTTGGGCTCCTTAAAAATCCTTAAGAGTTAATTGGCGTACCAGTGTGTCAATCTAAGTAACACAAAAAATCACCATCAAAATATGGCAGTTTAAGATAGATATATAATTTTCTTTGCATGGGCTGCGTCTCAATCCACCACATCTATGTTTTTAGAGGGTATATCAGCTTTAATTTTGCAGATAGATTGTAGCTTCCATCAATGTAATTGTCTGCATCATTTCCAATTGCACAAATATTTTTATTTTAAATACATACAGTACCAGTCAAAAGTTTGGACACACCTACTCATTCAAGGGTTTTTCTTTATTTTTACTATTTTCTACATTGTAGAATAATGGTGAATACATCAATACTATAAAATAACACATATGGAATCATGTAGTAACCAAGAAAGTGTTAAACAAATCAAAATATATGTTATATTTGAGATTCTTCAAAGTAGCCACCCTTTGCCTTGGTGACAGCTTTGCACACTCTTGGCATTCTCTCAACCAGCTTCATGAGGTAGTCACTAGTAGTCAATGCATTTCAATTAACAGGTGTGCCTTGTTAAAAGTTAATTTGTGGAATTTATTTCCTTCTTACTGCATTTGAGGCAATCAGTTGTGTTGTGACAAGGTAGGGGTGGTATACAGAAGATAGCCCTATTTGGTAAAAGACCAAGTCCATATTATGGCAAGAACCGCTCAAATAAGCAAAGAGAAACGAGAGTCCATCATTACTTTAGAACATGAAGGTCAGTCAATCTGGAACATTTCAAGAACTTTGAAAGTTTCTTCAAGTGCAGTCACAAAAACCATCAAGCGCTATGATGAAACTAGCTCTCATGAGGACCACCACAGGAAAGGAAGACTCAGAGTTACCTCTGCTGAAGAGTTAACATCTCAACATCAACTGTTTAGAGGAGACTGTGTGAATCAGGCCTTCATGGTTGAATTGCTGCAAAGAAACCACGACTAAAGGACAACAATATAAAGACACTTGCTTGCGCCAAGAAACATGAGCAATAGATATTAGACCGGTGGAAATCTGTCCTTTGATCTGATGAGTCCAAATTTGAGATTTTGATCTCAACGGATGATCTCTGGTTCCCACCATGAAGCTTGTGTTACCAGGTGGTAAAAGTGCATAGCTGTATTCATTTATGTCCACCAAATGGCGCTGTCCCTTTAAGAGAAACATGAATAATGTGTGCAACTGTTTATTGGATTGTGCATGTGCAGTGTGTAAGAGCGAGAGCAAGCAATTACACTGGAGAGCTGTTGAAATCCATTGTGGGTCCAACGTTACTTGGGATGGGTAAATAATACTTTTTATCTTATTCTTGTACCGGAATATATCATATTTTGCATAATCTGCAGTGTATAAGAGTTATTTTGTAATATTTATGTCAGATGGTCGTGTTAGCCTGTTGATACTTCCACATTGACATGAGGATGTTTGCTCCTTGCTAGCTGAATACCAGTGCTCTCAGAACCACGTTGTGGAGTTGATGACAACATTATTTGTAGTGTCAGTAATTATCAGAATGACATTCTATTTCGTGTAAAGCTTCAGGGTGTTGTATTTTGTTTCATTTTTGAATTGTAACTTATCTGTTGATATGACATTTTCCCCAGTGCAGTATGGGAGTTATGAGGATCTACTGTTCCGTGTGGGGTTAGGGCATCACCTGGACAGTGTGTTTGTAATTATTCGGCTTGTCACCAAGCTTGTCACCAAAAGCACTCACAAACTTCTACAGATGCACAATCGAGAGCATCCTGTCGGGCTGTATCACCGCCTGGTACGGCAACTGCTCCACCCACAACCGTAAGGCTCTCCAGAGGGTAGTGAGGTCTGCACAACGCATCACCGGGGGCAAACTACCTGCCCTCCAGGAAACCTACACCACCCGATTCAACTCCAGCCACTTTAATAATGGGAATTGATGGAAATGTATGTAAAAATGTATCACTAGCCACTTTAAACAATGCCACTTAATATAATGTTTACATACCCTACATTACTCATCTCAGATGTATATGTACATACTGTACTCTATATCATCTACTGCATCTTGCCATCTTTATGTAATACATGTATCACTAGCCACTTTAAACTATGCCACTTTATGTTTATATACCCTACATTACTCATCTCATATGTATATACCGTACTCTATACCATCTACTGCATCTTGCCTATGCCGTTCTGTACCATCACTCATTCATATATCTTTATGTACATATTCTTTATCCCTTTACACTTGTGTGTATAAGGTAGTAGTTGTGGAATTGTTAGGTTAGATTACTCGTTGGTTATTACTGCATTGTCGGAACTAGAAGCACAAGCATTTCGCTACACTCGCATTAACATCTGCTAACCATGTGTATGTGACAAATAAAATTTGATTTGCTTTGATTTGATTTAATTATTCCTACTGTTTTATGACACATTTTATTTTTGTTTTTCATGCACAATGTCATTTTATTTATGGACGTCTTGTACCCAGATATTTGAAATGTTAGAAAGTCCATTCAGTGAGGATTGTGGTCTCTTCTAATGTTTTTCTGTATAACTCAGAGACACTACCGTTTAGGCATTTCACTTTGTACTTATTGTACTCAGATTGTTTTTATGCACTTCACTAACAGATTTATATCTCTTGATTGTGATTTAGACTGAAATGTACTTTATGGTGACATCATCTTGTGGTGATTTCCCTTCTACATTATCCTTTTTTAAATGTAAGCTTCGAAAGAATAAAAAATAAATAAATTGTTTGTATCCTGTGCTGGGTTTACTTTTGCCAGGCTACACATGGAGGTGTGATGATGTAGGGGTGCTTTGCTGGTGACACTGTCAGTGATTTATTTAGAATCTAAGGCACTCTTAACCAGCATGGCTACTACAGCATTCTGCAGCAATATGACATCCCATCTGGTTTGGGCTTAGTGGGACTATCATTTGTTTTTCAACAGGACAATGACCAAACACACCTCCAGGCTATGTATGGGCTATTTGACCAAGGAGAGTGATATAGTGCTGCATCAGATGACATGGACTCCACAATCACACCGACCTCGACCCAATTGAGATGGTATGAGATGAGTTGGACCTCAGAGTGAAGGAAAAGCAGCCAACAAGTGCTCAGCATATGTGGGAACTCCTTCAAGACTGTTGGAAAAGCATTCCTCATGAAGCTGGTTGAGATAATGCCAAAAGTGTCCAAAGCTGTCATCAAGGCAAAGGGTGGCTACTTTTTTGTTTAACACTTTTTTGGTTCCATATGTTATTTCATAGTTTTGATGTCTTCACTATTATTCTACATTGCAGAAAATAGTAAAAATAAAGACAACCCCTTGAATGAGTCGGTGTGTCCAAACTTTTGACTGGTAATGTATATATTTTTTTAAATATATTTTCCTTTACTATTTCCCCTAACCTTACCACCCCTCCCCTATTTGGAGTAAACTAATGGACACAACACGTAGGTTTCCACTTCCAGCTTATACTTACTACATACATTTTACGGACACTGTGGTGTTTGTCAGACCATGAGACATCTCAAACTAATATGACCACTCTATGGAAAGATGAGACTCTCACAAACACAATGGTTTTCTCCGTTTTGCTCTTGTGGGGATCATCTGAAGGTAACCAGTACCGTTAGAAAATGTAATGGAAGCATGTAGGTAGTTTTGTGCCCCCAAAAAATAAAGGGTCAAATATGTGTCCCCCACAAAAAAAAAATCTTCGACTTTATTGTATCTCCTAGATAAAGGACAGACTTCAAAACCTTATTCCTTATGATTACTTTTTTATTGTATTTTTTTTTGTCATGAATGTGTTATTCAATGCGTTTCTATGGGCTATAGTAGTAAAGGTCAAATTCAATATTTTATCAAATTTTTACTTTTTTTTTGATACCTAAAGGAGTCCTAAAATGTTATATCAAATAGCTAAATGATCCATTGTATGTGTCACGACTTCCGCTGAAGTTGGTTCCTCTCCTTGTTCGGGCGGCGTTCGGCGGTCGACGTCGCGGGTCTTCTAGCCATCATTGATCCACTTTTCATTTTCCATTTGTTTTGTCTTGTCTTCCCACACACCTGGTTTCAATTTCATCATTACATATTGTGTATTTAACCCTCTGTTCCCCCCATGTCCTTGTCCGGAATTGTTTATTGTAAGTGCTTATGCACGTTATGTCTGGTGTGCGACGGGTTTTGTACCCATTATATTTGATTATTTTGTTTATGGTGATGTTTATTATTAAACTGCGCCGTTGTAACACAGTTTTTGCTCTCCTACACCTGACTTCTCTGCCGCCAGTACGCACCCCTTACAGTATGACCATCTTAAAACAATTCCAAAAGTTAGCTTAGAGGAACCCCTCCATCAGCGGTTTAGACTTTTAGAGATTAAGCATGCAATAATCATTACAATATATAGAAATGCTGTGTACTAACCATGAGGGACATATTACAGTGTTATTACTATGTAAATACATTGCTGTATTCTTTACTTACAGCTGCTCTACTTTTGTATAGGAGGTGGCAGTCTTGGTTTGACTTTGTTCCTGCGTTTCTTTCAGATATTCATGGAACTATAAGGTAGGCTACATGGGAAATACATTGTTTCTTTTAGATAACTTATGCATGCATTATTTCATGTCTTTGGGGTAAATGATCTGTTTCAAAAACTGATGGCCAGTGTGATATTTCAAAAGGTTACGCTGCGTCGGGCTCTGCGATTGTTTCGGCTGATTTATATTTATATAAAGAAGGGTTGTGGTTGTCAGTGATAACAAATGCTCTTGACAAATACCTGGGCAGGGTGCCATTTGGAATTCATTTAACAGGCAAGGAAACGATAAAGCCCCCTGTCTGGGCTCCAGTCGGTAAATCACAGAACAGATACAATGAATTACACAGGTGAAGAAGTCCCCTCTAAAGAACAGACAGCACTACTGCAGACCTGGATTTAAGTACTATTTATAATTTCAAGTACTTTAGATGTCCAATAGAATAGTCCCAAAACTGCGAACCCTGCCCATCTGGTACTCTTGGTAAGCTAGAAGAAACGCTCATCGTATTTGAAATATTTCAAATAGGATTTGAACCCAGGTCTACACCACAGACTACAGATGTAGGATCTTATTTTGATCACCCTGTTGCAGGATAACTTTCCTGCAATGCAGAATATTTTAAACTTGTAGTGTATTTGAGGTTTAAAAAGGCTTCTGAAGTTTGTAATTTTCACCTTTTCACTAGATGATTTTCCCTCATGAAAAATGTATCAACCCCTACAAAATTGTCCATTAATTATAAACCACATAATTCATATTTCCTGTTGCTTCAGGATTATTTTCCTGCTGTAGCAAACTGGCTCAAATTAACATCCTACATCTATCTGTATGTTTATTTACTAGAGCCCAGCATTCCATCAACTGACACAATATTTCACGCTCACTTCCCCAGAACGCCACTATTCTGTCCTTTAGGAAAGGATAGTGCAGTCAGCCATAAATGGAGTAAAAAACAAGATCTTACATTTACATCTCAGGTTTCATCTCTATGAATGTATCCTAAGATTTTTCAAGGCAATCCATTTCAATCATTAAATGACCCTGAGGAGAGGAGAGAAGAGAGCACATGCCGGAAGAACTAAACTTGCCAGGCTTACCTTCTGGACCATCTGAGGTAGGCCCAGCAACTGTTCACATAGCCTCTTCCCAAGAACCAGGAGTCTGGCAAGCCACACTAGGATAGACAGACCCATTCTGTCTTGAGAGACTAGGATAGACAGACCCATTCTGTCTTGAGAGACTAGGATAGACAGGCACATTCTGTCTTGAAAGACTAGGATAGACAGGCACATTCTGTCTTGAGAGACTAGGATAGACAGGCCCATTCTGTCTTGAGAGACTAGAATAGACATACCCATTCTGTCTTGAGAGACTAGAATAGACAGGCCCATTCTGTCTTGAAAGACTAGGATAGACATACCTATTCTGTCTTGAGAGACTAGGATAGACAGACCCATTCTGTCTTGAGAGACTAGGATAGACAGACCCATTCTGTCTTGAGAGACTAGAATAGACAGGCCCATTCTGTCTTGAGAGACTAGGATAGACAGACCCATTCTGTCTTGAAAGACTAGGATAGACAGACCCATTTTGTCTTGAGAGACTAGGATAGACAGACCTATTCTGTCTTGAGAGACTAGGATAGACAGACCTATTCTGTCTTGAGAGACTAGGATAGACAGACCTATTCTGTCTTGAGAGACTAGGATAGACAGACCTATTCTGTCTTGAGAGACTAGGATAGACAGACCTATTCTGTCTTGAGAGACTAGGATAGACAGACCCATTCTGTCTTGTGAGACTGGATAGACAGACCTATTCTGTCTTGAGAGACTAGGATAGACAGACCCATTCTGTCTTGTGAGACTGGATAGACAGACATATTCTGTCTTGAGAGACTAGGATAGACAGACCCATTCTGTCTTGAGAGACTAGGATAGACAGACCCATTCTGTCTTGAGAGACTAGGATAGACAGACCCATTCTGTCTTGAGAGACTAGGATAGACAGACCCATTCTGTCTTGAGAGACTAGGATAGACAGGCACATTCTGTCTTGAGAGACTAGGATAGACAGACCCATTCTGTCTTGTGAGACTGGATAGACAGACCTATTCTGTCTTGAGAGACTAGGATAGACAGACCCATTCTGTCTTGAAAGACTAGGATAGACAGACCCATTCTGTCTTGTGAGACTGGATAGACAGACCTATTCTGTCTTGAGAGACTAGGATAGACAGACCCATTCTGTCTTGTGAGACTGGATAGACAGACATATTCTGTCTTATGAGACTGGATAGACAGGCCCATTCTGTCTTGAGAGACTAGGATAGACAGACCCATTCTGTCTTGTGAGACTGGATAGACAGACCCATTCTGTCTTGTGAGACTGGATAGACAGACCTATTCTGTCTTGAGAGACTAGGATAGACAGACCCATTCTGTCTTGTGAGACTGGATAGACAGACCCATTCTGTCTTGAGAGACTAGGATAGACAGGCACATTCTGTCTTGAGAGACTAGGATAGACAGACCCATTCTGTCTTGTGAGACTGGATAGACAGACCCATTCTGTCTTGTGAGACTAGGATAGACAGGCACATTCTGTCTTGAGAGACTAGGATAGACAGACCCATTCTGTCTTGTGAGACTGGATAGACAGACCCATTCTGTCTTGTGAGACTGGATAGACAGACCTATTCTGTCTTGAGAGACTAGGATAGACAGACCCATTCTGTCTTGTGAGACTGGATAGACAGACCCATTCTGTCTTGTGAGACTAGGATAGACAGACCTATTCTGTCTTGAGAGACTAGGATAGACAGACCTATTCTGTCTTGAGAGACTAGGATAGACAGACCCATTCTGTCTTGTGAGACTGGATAGACAGACATATTCTGTCTTGTGAGACTGGATAGACAGGCCCATTCTGTCTTGAGAGACTAGGATAGACAGACCCATTCTGTCTTGAGAGACTAGAATAGACAGGCCCATTCTGTCTTGAGAGACTAGGATAGACAGACCCATTCTGTCTTGAAAGACTAGGATAGACAGACCCATTCTGTCTTGTGAGACTGGATAGACAGACCTATTCTGTCTTGAGAGACTAGGATAGACAGACCCATTCTGTCTTGTGAGACTGGATAGACAGACATATTCTGTCTTATGAGACTGGATAGACAGGCCCATTCTGTCTTGAGAGACTAGGATAGACAGACCCATTCTGTCTTGTGAGACTGGATAGACAGACCCATTCTGTCTTGTGAGACTGGATAGACAGACCTATTCTGTCTTGAGAGACTAGGATAGACAGACCCATTCTGTCTTGTGAGACTGGATAGACAGACCCATTCTGTCTTGAGAGACTAGGATAGACAGGCACATTCTGTCTTGAGAGACTAGGATAGACAGACCCATTCTGTCTTGTGAGACTGGATAGACAGACCCATTCTGTCTTGTGAGACTAGGATAGACAGGCACATTCTGTCTTGAGAGACTAGGATAGACAGACCCATTCTGTCTTGTGAGACTGGATAGACAGACCCATTCTGTCTTGTGAGACTGGATAGACAGACCTATTCTGTCTTGAGAGACTAGGATAGACAGACCCATTCTGTCTTGTGAGACTGGATAGACAGACCCATTCTGTCTTGTGAGACTAGGATAGACAGACCTATTCTGTCTTGAGAGACTAGGATAGACAGACCTATTCTGTCTTGAGAGACTAGGATAGACAGACCCATTCTGTCTTGTGAGACTGGATAGACAGACATATTCTGTCTTGTGAGACTGGATAGACAGGCCCATTCTGTCTTGAGAGACTAGGATAGACAGACCCATTCTGTCTTGAGAGACTAGAATAGACAGGCCCATTCTGTCTTGAGAGACTAGAATAGACAGGCACATTGTGTCTTGAGAGACTAGAATAGACAGGCCCATTCTGTCTTGAGAGACTAGAATAGACAGGCCCATTCTGTCTTGAGAGACTAGAATAGACAGGCCCATTCTGTCTTGAGAGACTAGAATAGACAGGCCCATTCTGTCTTGTGAGACTAGGATAGACAAGCCCATTCTGTCTTGAGAGACTAGGATAGACAGGCACATTGTGTCTTGAGAGACTAGAATAGACAGGCCCATTCTGTCTTGAGAGACTAGAATAGACAGGCCCATTCTGTCTTGAGAGACTAGAATAGACAGGCCCATTCTGTCTTGAGAGACTAGAATAGACAGGCCCATTCTGTCTTGAGAGACTAGAATAGACAGGCCCATTCTGTCTTGAGAGACTAGGATAGACAGGCCCATTCTGTCTTGTGAGACTAGGATAGACAGGCCCATTCTGTCTTGTGGTAGGTACCAGAAGATGAGCATTCTCTTATAACCACAAGTGGAGACAGCTTATAGATGAATGTAGATATTCTCCATATACCCTGTCATCTTTGATTAAGACATGGGTCTGGAATCTCATGTCATGGCTCTGTTGGTGACTAATTGATTTGACAATTTGTAACAAAGGGACACAAAATAAAACTTTCTCAGAAGTGCTTTCATAACTTCTGTGTGCATCTACAGATGTAGAATCTTAATTTGAGGCAGTTTGCTACAGCAGGAAAATAATCCTGCAGCAACAGGAAATGTAAATTATAATGTGGATCATAATTAATGGACATTTTTGTATAGGTTGATAGCTAAAAATGTTTGTTTTTTACAAAGTGGAAATGACAAACTTCAGAAGCCTTTTTAAACCTCAAATACGTTACAAGTTAAAAATGTCCTGCATTGCAGAAATGTTCTCCCACAATGGAGTGATCAAATGAAGATCTCACATCTGTAAGAACTTGTTCTTGTTGCCAGTGCAGTGCAATTGTTTGATTTTGAATAAAATGGTCACCGAGCTGATGTGCGTACATTATAGTATTTAGTGTATGTCTGGAAAATGAATCGATGACTGATGATGCTCACTCAGATAAGGAATACAGATATTCTTCCAAATGGTATTTGATTACATATGTAGAAGATATTGTATGTCAGCAAATTCCATGAACAGAAGAACAAATTGAAGTAGTGCAAACACAGACATTTAGTTCCATGATATTCCCATCTTTCCACAAGATAGTGCTGCAGTTCCAACTAGCTAAGCAAACTCATACATGATGCACCCTTGAGTTTGAATACGTATGTGAAGTGTGGATATGGGGACATGGATATACTGTATTTTGTGGAGAATGATATATAAAAGGGTTTAACCATGAGTTCACCTTCAGATGAACTTTGTTGGATTGGAGAACAATAGATGACTACCTTCTGTTGAAATTCAAGCAGTAGACCCCCCCCACCCCCCCCCCCCCACCCCCCACACACACACACACACACACACACACACCCTACCTCCCCTTGCAATTGCTCCATAAGTACTGGGCCTCGCCTCTCTGGTCTGTCAATTGGTGTGTTAGGGTTCTCTCTTTCTCTCTCTCTCTCTTTCTCCCTCCGTCTGTCTCTGTCTCTCTCTGTCGGTGCCATGCAGCTTCACTCCATGGCGAGCTCTGAGCAGAGAGAGAGAGAGAGACGCTCATTATGCAGTTTAGAGGAGAGAGCAGGGCAGGCACTGGGAACATCCCACACACTTCCACACCAGGCAGCATAGTGTTGCACGAGGCTGTCAATGACAGCAGTCAAGCGGGCGTGCGCCTTGCCCTCCGGCTCTGTGAATAAGTGCCAGTGTGCCGGCTGACTCACAGATCCCTGCTCCCTGTCGTGTGTGTGTGCGGCTCCAGGTGGCAGCAAGTACTCTGCTTGGGGCATAGGGGGAAGGCTTTACCAGGCTGTACAAGCTGTGTGTTGTGTGGTGGGACTGGGTACTGTGACCTGGCCTCAGAGCCATAGCCTAAGATGGATAGATGGAGCACCGCCAAGAGTGATGATGCACTTAGAAACAAGGTGCTATCTAGAACCTGAAAGGGTTATTCAGATGTCCCCATAAGAGAACCCTTTGAAGAACCCTTTTTGGTTCCAGGTTGAACCCTTTTCACAGAGGGTGTCTACATGGAACCCAAGTGAGTTCTACCTGGAACAAAAAAGGGTTCTACCTGGAATCAAAAAGGCGTCTCCTATAGGGACAGCCGAAGAACCCTTTTGCAAACATTTCTAAGAGTGTACCTATTAATTGTCTAGTTACTTTAGACAGGAACAAAGGTAGGGAGGTTGGTCGGGGAGGATGGGTGGGCGTAATTTGCGACAGTCTAGCAATTCAAAGCGGTTGTGTCTTCGAGTCGCGTCGGGGAGAACTGTTGCATTTTAGCCAACCCTTCCACTAAACTTTATTCTAAACTTAACTCAATTCACCTAACATTTGTCGTTTTAGTTCTCCTAACCTTTTACATAAATTATCCTAACCTTGGTCGATAGTTTACTTAACAGCCAATGTAAATTCTCCCCATAATTCTCTTTTGTTGTTACGCTGAAATAAGCAACCTGGTCTCAGAGAAAGGCGTATAATAGTATCAGCCTCAAAGATGTATGGTAAGTTATGTCATCCAATTCGTATGCTATTATTTGGCCAGGTAAAATGTATGATACTATACGTCCTATACTTCGAGGAAAACTATTCAGTTCAAAATGTAACGTAACCTAATATACAGTATCATACTAAATGGTGTATTACAAATGTATGTATAGAATAATAGGAATTGCCCTGAGACCATAGTGAAACGTACGATATCTCTGTAAAATGAATCAATAAAGATTTTTTGGTTTTGTTCCTCCAGGAGGATGGATTGGCTGTACGGATGGATCCACAGATTGGGAAGGAAGACAGATGTAACTGACAACCAGGTGTGTCAGCGAGGTGAGGTGAGGTGCCTCTATTGTACCTCACGTCCTTGTCCAGAACTCTCACAGAGCTTTTAACACTTGGCTTATATGAACAATTTTGATCTGGGTTAAGTGATGAAAGAGTTATATACAGTGCCTTCAAAAAAGTATTCACACTCCTTTACTTTTTCCACACTCCTTTACTTTTTCCATGTTCAATAATAGTGGTTAACATGATTTTTTAACTACTATTCCATCTCTGTACCCCACACATAGAATTATCTGTAAGTTCCCTCAATCGAGTAGTGAATTTCAACCACAGATCCAACTATAAAGACCAGGAAGGTTTTTAAATGGCTCGCAAAGAAGGGCACCAATTGGTAGATTAAAAAAAAGATGCAAAAAAAGCTGAATATCCCTTTGAACATGGTGGATATTAATTACACTTTGGATGGTGTATCAATACACCCAGTCACTAAAAAAGATACAGGCCACTTTCCTAACTTGCCGCACAGGAAGGAAACTGCTCAGGGATTTCACCATGAGGCCAATGATGATTTTAAAACAGTTACAGAGTGCTTCCGGTGAAACTGGAGGGCGTGTGATTCAAATAAATAATCATACACATTATGGTTAAAAGCTTAAATTCTTGTTATTCTAACTGCATTGTCTGATTTACAGTAGGCTTTACAGCAAAAGCATGCCATGCGGTTGTTTGAGAGCGGCATCCCACTTCAAAATATTTTTCCACGGCACAGGTTTCATAAATTCACAAATAGCGATTAAATATTCACTTACTTTTTGAAAATATTACTCTGATTTGTCATCGAAAGGGTCCCAGCTACAACATGTAGTGTCATTTTCTTTAAAAAAATCCTTCTTTATATCGCAAAAGTCAGTTTAGTCGGCGCCATCAATTTGAGTAATCCTCTCGTTCAACGTGCAGAGAAAGGAATAAAAAAAAGCTACTGCTACACTTTGTTAAAACAGGTCAAAATACGTTTCTATTTAATCCTCAGATAACCTAAAATGTAATTAAACTTTAATATTTCAGACAGAAAGAAGTATGTTCAATAGGAAAAAGATATTAGCAGGTGCGTGTCCATTTCGTTGCGTGCGCAGACACGAATTTCCAAGTCTGTGTCCCTGTGTCTAAACTCATTATTCTTCCTAGTTTTGGACGAAACGAGCCTGAAACCTCGAACAAAGACTACTGACACCCAGTGGAAGCCATAGGAATTGCATACTGGGAGCTAGATTACATTTTCCCCCATACATTCCATTGGAAGAGCATGGGCTCTAAAGAAAAACTATTTCCGTTTGGATTTCTTTGGATTTTCTCCTACCATATCTATTGTGTTATAGTCTCCTACATTATTCTAACATTTCTACAGAATTCAGAGTGTTTTCTTCCCAATGGTATCAATTATATGCATATCCTGGCTTCAGGGCCTGAGCAACAGACAGTTTACTTTGGGCATGTCAGTCAGGTGGAAATGGAGAAAAATAGACCCTAGCCTGAAGAAGTTTTAATCTAACTGTACTGTCCAATTTAAAGTAGATATTACAGTGAAAGAATGCCATACTTTTGTTTGAGGAGAGTGCACATTTATGAACTTGAAAAGTTATAAAATAAACAAATTAGGCACATTTGGGCGGTCTTGCAATTTTGAACAGAAATGCAATTGTTCATTGGATCAGTCTAAAACTTTGCACATACACTGCTGTCATCTTGTGGCCAAAATTGCACCTGGGCTGGAAAAAATACATTATGGCCTTTCTCTTGCATTTCAAAGATGATGGTACAAAAAAAAAACATGTTTTTTCTTTGTATTATCTTTTACCAGATCTAATGTGTTATATTCTCCTACATTCATTTCACATTTCCACAAACTTCAAAGTGTTCCCTGTAAAATGGTATTAAGAATATGCAAATCCTTGCTTCAGTCCTGAGCTACAGGCAGTTAGATTTGAGTATGTAATTTTAGGCGAAAATTTAAAGAAAAAAAAGGTCAGAATATTAAGAGGTTTTTAAGTAATACTAAAAAAAATGTGTCAAAGAATTTTACTTTTTGTCCTGAATACAAAGTGTTATGTTTGGGGCAAATCCTACACAACACATCACTGAGTACCACTCTTCATATTTTGAAGCATGGTGGTGGCTGCATCATGTTATGGGTATGCTTGTCATTGGCAAGAACTAGGATGTTTTTGGGGATAAAAATAAATGTAAAACAGCAGTAAGCACAGCCAAAACCCTAGAGGAAAACGTGGTTCAGTCTGCTTTCCAACAGACACTGGGAGACGAATTCACCTTTCAGCAGGACAATAACATAAAACACAAGTCCAAATCTACACTGGAGTTGCTTACCAAGAGTGGCCTAGTTACAGTTTTGACCTAAATCGTCTTGAAAAATCTATAGCAAGACTTGAAAATGGCTGTCTAGCAATGATCAACAATAAACTTGACAGAGCAGGAAGAAATTTTAAAATAATAATGTCAGGATAGGTCGTAATTGAGTGAGGTTGTAACTGATTATGTCAGGCTGAGTCTTGACTGGGTGAGGATGTAACTGATGATGTCAGGCTGAGTCTTGACTGGGTGAGGATGTAACTGATGATGTCAGGCTGAGTCATGATTGGGTGAGGTTGTAACTGATAATGTCAGGCTGAGTCTTGACTGGGTGAGGATGTAACTGATGATGTCAGGCTGAGTCAGGATTGGGTGAGGATGTAACTGATTATGTCAGGCTGAGTCATGATTGGGTGAGGATGTAACTGATAATGTCAGGCTGAGTCTTGACTGGGTGAGGATGTAACTGATGATGTCAGGCTGAGTCAGGATTGGGTGAGGATGTAACTGATGATGTCAGGCTGAGTCATGATTGGGTGAGGTTGTAACTGATAATGTCAGGCTGAGTCTTGACTGGGTGAGGATGTAACTGATAATATCAGGCTGAGTTGTGACTGGGTCAGGATGTAACTGATGATGTCAGGCTGAGTCATGATTGGGTGAGGATGTAACTGATGATGTCAGGCTGAGCCATGATTGGGTGAGGATGTAACTGATGATGTCAGGTTGAGTGTAACGGATGTGAAATGGCTAGCTAGTTAGCGGTTACGCGCAAGTAGCGTTTCAATCAGTTACTTCACTTGCTCTGAAACCTATTAGTAGTGTTGCCCCTTGCTCTGCAAGGGCAGCGGCTTTTGTGGAGCGATGGGTAACGACGCTTCGTGGGTGACTGTTGTTGATGTGTGCAGAGGGTCCCTGGTTCGCGCCCGTGTCGGGGTGAGGGGACGGTTTAAAGTTATACTGCTACATTGATGCTGTTGACCCGAATCACTGGTTGCTGCGGAAAAGGAGGAGGTTGAAAGGGGGGTGAGTGTAACGGATGTGAAATGGCTAGCTAGTTAGCGGGTACGCGCTACTAGCATTTTAATCAGTTACGTCACTTGCTCTGAAACCTAGAAGTAGTGTTGCCCCTTGCTCTGCAGAGGCTTTTGTGGAGCGATGGGTAATGACGCTTCGTGTGTGTCAGTTGTTGATGTGTGCAGAGGTGCCCTTGTTCGCGCCCGAGGTCGGGGCGAGGGGACGTACAAAAGTTATACTGTTACATGAGTCATGATTGGGTGAGGATGTAACTGATGATGTCAGGCTGAGTCATGATTGGGTGAGGATGTAACTGATGATGTCAGGCTGAGTCATGATTGGGTGAGGATGTAACTGATGATGTCAGTCTGAGTCATGATTGGGTGAGGATGTAACTGATGATATCAGTCTGAGTTGTGACTGGATGAGGATATAACTGATGATGTCAGGCTGAGTTGTGATTGGGTGAGGATGTAACTGATGATATCAGGCTGAGTCGTGACTGGGTGTGGATGTAACTGATAATGTCAGGCTGAGTCGTGACTGGGTGTGAATGTAACTGATAATGTCAGGCTGAGTCGTGACTGGGTGTGGATGTAACTGACAACCAGTGTGGTTCAGCTGGGTGAGGAGCCTCTTTCTGTCCTGTCTAACAACAGTCCCTTGTCTAACAACCCACAGACCCTCATGAAGTCCCACTCCTTAATACTGCCAAGACCAATGAACAATGTTGTAACAAGTGTCAGAAATTCTGCAGTATATCAACAATAAAGTGTTGGAGGATCAACAGTATACGACATTAAAGCTTTTGTGTTCAAGTACTGTATCTGTATTTTGGCTCAGTATGTCGGACGCGACAGATCTGTGTTATTATTTTTCTCAACATTATGGGATCAAAGACCTTTTTTTCATTGTTAAAACTTCTACAGACATGCAGAGAGATAAACATTTACCAATCAATGTATGCAGAGAGATACACATTTACCAATCAATGTATGCAGAGAGATAAACACTTACCAACCAATGCATGTAGAGAGAAAAACACTTACCAACCAATGTATGCAGAGAGACAAACACTTACCAGCCAATGTATGCAGAGAGATAAACACTTACCAGCCAATGTATGCAGAGAGATAAACACTTACCAGCCAATGTATGCAGAGAGATAAACACTTACCAGCCAATGTATGCAGAGAGATAAACACTTACCAACCAATGCATGCAGAGAGATAAACACTTACCAGCCAATGCATGCAGAGAGATAAACACTTACCAAACAATGCATGTAGAGAGAAAAACACCAACCAATGCATGCAGAGAGATAAATACTTACAAACCAATGCATGCATGCAGAGAGATAAACACTTACCATCCAATGCATGCAGAGAGATTAACACCAACCAATGCATGCAGGGAGATAAATACTTACGAACCAATGCATGCATGCAGAGAGATAAACACTTACCATCCAATTCATGTAGAGAGATAAATACTTACAAACCAATGCATGCAGAGAGATAAACACCAACCAATGCATGCAGGGGGATAAATACTTACAAACCAATGCATACATGCAGGGAGATAAACACTTACCAACCAATGTATGCAGGGAGATAAACACTTACCAACCAATGTATGCAGGGAGATAAACACTTACCAACCAATGCATGCAGAGCACACACACAGACCTAAAGTACAGACACTAGTGAAAAGATGAGGATTACTTACACAAAAACCTGCTGCTTGCACAACATGCAGCCAGACATATAGGCACATGCATACAAATAAACCCATCTACCCTAACATAGGGACATGTCTACCCATATAGGGATTGATAGAGTAGCCAACGGCTTCAGACATTTCAGTGGTCTGTTCAAGGTCTTTTTGAAATCTCCCTCGACATCCCTACACAGACTCTCAGCCTAGCAACCTGCTTTAGCATGCTCCTCTCTGTCGGAGTCTGTTATTCCCACTCTCTCCCAGTCTACCACCTCCCTCTTTCAGTTTCTCCTTCTACCCTATTCCCCACTTCCCTCCCTCTTTTTCTCCTCATCCCCACAGCATTTTCCTCTGTCGGTTTCTCCCTTCCTCCTCCCAAACCATTTTCTCTCTCTCTTCATCTTGCTCTCTCCTCTTTCCCCCTCCATCTCCTTTCTCTCTCTCTCTGCTTCCCTTTCTCAATCTCCCTCCTCTTCTCTCTCCATCTTACCCCTGTCCGTCTCTCCCTTACCTATTCTTCCCCCTATCTCTCTATCCCTATCCCTCCATCCCTCTCCCCCTATCCCTCCCTCTCTTAAGCAGTGTCCTGGCTCCTTCTTATCTCCAGTCTCCATGTAGTGACGCCAACCATGACCAAACACACCATGACCAAACACAGAGACTTACATTTCCTTGGCTGACTGCAGTCTTCTCTCTCTTTGTCTCTCTCTCACTCTCTTTATCTCCCCTTTCTCTCTATGATCTCTCTCTCTCTTTCACTCTCTTTCTCCTTCTCTCTCTCTCTCTCTCCTTTCCTCTCCCTTCATCTCTCGCTCTCTCTTTTTCTCCCTGTTTCTCCTTCTCTTTCTCCACCTCTCTCTCTCTTTTCCTCTCCCTTCATCTCTCTTTCTCTCTTTCTTCCGCTGTCTCTGTCTCACAGTCAGTCTAAAGAAATCAAAACAAATGCCCTCAACTTGTCCTTGAATTTAATGATTGGTTGGTACCCTTCCCACCGTACCTGTTTCAGGAGTTGGATATCTACAAATGTAGGATCTTAATTTGACTTTTCAATGTCACAGCAAAATAATACTACAGAAACATAATGTTGCTTCTGGCAAAGGGTACCAACACATTTCTGCAGCAATGAAGGTCTCCAAGAACACAGTGGGCTCCATCATTCTTAACATAATGTTGCTTGATCGGTGGTGAAGCTATTAGCTGGCCAAAAGTAGGCTACATGAAAAGTCCAATACAGTTAATATATATATACAATGCATTCAGAAAGTATTCATACCCCTTGACTTTTTACACATTTTGTTACATTACAGCCTTATTCAAAAATGTATTTAATTATTATTTCCCTCATCAATCTACACATAATAACCCATCATCACAAAGCAAAAACTGTTTTGTAGAAGATTGCAAATTTATAAAAAATGTAAAATAGAAATACCTTATTTAAATAAGTTTCCAGACCCTTTGCTATGAGACTCTGATAGGAGTCCACCTGCAGTAAATTCAACTGATTAGACATGATTTGGAAAGGCAACAACCTGTCAATATAAGGTGAGGTTAAAGGAATTGTCCGTAAAGCTCAGAGACAGGATTGTTTCGAGACACAGATCTGGCAAAGGGTACCAACATATTTCTGCAGCATTGAAGGTCCCCAAGAACACAATGGCCTCCATCATTCTTAAATGGAAGAAGTTTGGAACCAACAAGACTCTTCTTAGAGCTGGCCGCCTGGCCAAACTGAGCAATCGGAGGAAAAGGGCCTTGGTAAGGGAAGTGACCAAGAACCCGATGGTCACTGCAGAGTTCCTCTGTGGAGATGTGAGAACCTTCCAGAAGGACAACCATCTCTACAGCACTCCACCAATCAGGCCTTATGGTAGAGTGGCCAGACGGAAGCCACTCTTCAGTAAAAGACACATGACAGACCGCTTGGAGTTAGATGCCAAAAAGGCACGTAAAGACTCTCAGACCATGAGAAAAAATAATCTCTGGTCTGAACTCTTTGGCCTGAATGCCAAGCGTCACGTCTAGAGGAAACCTGGCACAATCTCTATGGTGAAGCATGGTGGTGGCAGCATCATGCTGAGGGGATGTTTTTCAACAGCAGGGGCTGGGAGACTAGTCAGGATTGAGGGAAAGACTAATGGAGCAAAGTACAGAGAGATCCTTGATGAAAACCTGCTCCAGAGTGCTCAGGTCCTCAGAATGAGGCAAAGGTTCAACGTCCAACAGGACAACGACCCTAAGCACACAGCCAAGACAACACAGGAATGGCTTCGTGACAACTCTCTGAATGTCCTTGAGTGGCCCAGCCAGAGCCCGGACTTGAACCTGATCAAACATCTCTGGAGAGACCTGAAAATAACTGTGCAGCGACGTTCCCCATCCAACTTGACAGAGCTTGAGAGGATCTGCAGAGAAGAATGGGAGAAACTCCCCAAATACAGGTGTACCAAGCTTGTAGCGTTATACCCAAGGAGATTTGAGGCTGTAACCGCTGCCAAAGGTGCTTCAACAAGTTACTGAGTAAAGGGTCTGAATACTTACATAATTGTGATATTTAATTTATTTATTTTTTGCAAACATTTCTAAAAACCTGTTTTTGCTTTGTTATTTTGTGGTACCATGAACCCCTGAATGACTTATGAATATGACATTTCATAGATAGCTTATCCGCCATTGATTCATCAGAATTTTATCTATATCTCCAGTACTGGGAAAAATGTATGGAAAGAGACAACAGACTCCGCAGTTGAAAAGAAAGCCTATCACAACCCATTGTAGCCTGTGGAACACATAGGAAGAATTATTGACAAGTATCCGTCTCCATCGAGCCAATAGCAGATATTATGTGAGAATCACGTTTCCAGATGAATGGTGAAACAATGCAATCTGGTGCTGCAGAACCTGCTATCTGCAGTGGGGAGACACAGCAAATAAATGTCTGACTTCAGCGCCTGTCAGCAGCCAAGCCGATACCTTTTGAGTCTGTATCAAAACATAATTATGACACCCATGCATACATTATTGCTACCAGGCTTTCTATCATACCCAAACAACGTGAGCCCCAGGAATATAAATAACAAACACACATTTTTAACTATCTGTACTGGAAGTAATTAATTATTGAATACAGGTGGAGACAGACTGGAGATTTCTTCTCTGGGTTTACACTGCCATCTAGAGGTGGACTGAGGTGTGTGTGTGTGTGTGTGTGTGTGTGTGTGTGTGTGTGTGTGTGTGTGTGTGTGTGTGTGTGTGTGTGTGTGTGTGTGTGTGTGTGTGTGTGTGTGTGTGTGTGTGTGTGTGTGTGTGTGTGTGTGTGTGTGTGTGTGTGTGTGTGCGCGCGCGTGCGTGCGTGCGTGCGTGCGTGCGTGCGTGCGTGCGTGTGTGTGTGTGTACTTGCCTGCGACCATGTCTGAATGGATGAAACCGACCCCTTTCAAAAGAAAGCAGGAGCAGTGGAATATCAGTACCCAAGGATGTTGGCCCATCCTGATTTGGTGGCTGGATGTTGTTCCTTCCAGGGAAATGTAGCCTGAACGATTGTTCCCGGTGTCATGGTGTGTCGGTCGGGGCCCAGGCTGCCTGGCCGTCCCAGCAGTGCCCTGGTGGAGTGGAGTGTGCCCAGGGCTGCTACGGGCCCCTGCGTCTGGCAGCTGCATCGCCCTCCAGATGGTCCCTGGAATTATGAGTAGGTACAGTGAGTAGACACACACATACACACATAGAGAGAGAAAAACACACACACACACACAGCAGCCTTCTAGCTCACTGCCCCTGTCAAGGCAAGAAGCCATGCATGAAGTTTCATCAGCTTGTCAACACCAGCAGAGTGATTATCCCTCGGCGGTGGAGAGGCACTGCAGATAGATTTTTCTCATTTTTGGTATCTGGTAACAGCTCAACAGTTTCCGGCCTCCCCTGGCGTGCTGATGTCTCTCTCCTGTCTGTGGTGTGGTCCTCCCTGTACCTGACACCTTTAAGACTACCTCGCTCCCTCTCTCCCCTGACATTTTGTCACCAGGCACAAGGAGTCTTTCTGTATTGTTAACTACTCCCCTTCCCACTCACAGGCAGATACACACACCATCACTGCCACCTTCCTCTCTCTGCAGATGCTTTGAGTCAAGGTACAAGGAGTTTTTCTGTTTTGTAAACAACAGGCATGCTCTACCTGATATACATGCACAAGTGTGCATGCACCCACACACTCAGCCGCACACACACAACCACCTCCCCTTGGCA
Source organism: Salvelinus fontinalis (assembly GCF_029448725.1). Taxonomy (NCBI): domain Eukaryota; kingdom Metazoa; phylum Chordata; class Actinopteri; order Salmoniformes; family Salmonidae; genus Salvelinus; species Salvelinus fontinalis. Next base: position 38,134,224 of record NC_074692.1, read on the forward strand.
CCGGCTCTTCCAACCTGTTGTTGTGCCCAGACTAGTGGTTGTTGGTGTTTAATGCTGGCAAGGCTTGAGATGTCACAGGCTGGGCACCTTCCCAGATAGCAGGAACCGGCAGCCATTTTAACTTCCGTTCCCCCCTACATGCTTCTCCAGTCTGCATTTAGTTGTTGGTTGGGTGTGTTTGAGTTTGAGAAAACAGGTATAAGATTGCAGGAATTAGTTAAAGCATCACTGATGCTGGTGCTTTGGCCACTCTCCTCTATGAACCTCTCCTCTCCTGTAGCTGAGACTCATAGAGAATGGTCGCCGCACCACACAGCACAGCACCGACAGGAAAGGAAACTTTTAATTGGCTACACGAAGCACAGCTGTGTTTTGTTGTTCTCTGGGAAAAAAAAGAAAATCTATTTGCCAGAAGTGCAGACTGCAGTAATACTGAGGCAACACCTGAAACTAATACCAAACAGAAATATGTGTCCCAAATGGTTCCCTATACCCTTATAGTGAACTACTTGGTCCTGGTCAAAAGTAGTTCCCTGTATAGGGAACAGGGTGTCGTTTGGAACTAAACCTATGGATTTACTGAAGCACATTCATATCGGAGCTATCAATCAGATTTTATCTGAAGCACAGGGGACCGTTTATCTGTAAACCAAGGGAGGAGTAGAATCCCGCCTTCCTCTAAATAGTATCAGCATCATCGTCTGTTCTGAGATGGAACATCATAAATATGCTTATTCATTCAGTGTGACTCTGGTGTTGCAGAGGGTGGAATGTTGAACAGATTCCTGTTCCAATCAGTCAACTGTGGATACGTCTCAAATGGCAACCTATTCCCTATATAGTGCACTACTTTTGACCAGGCCCCATAGGGCTCTGTTCAAAAGTAGTGCACTATTTAAGGGATAGGGTAGGGTACCATTTTACTAATCATTATTCAGATGGGATTGGTTTTATTCACCCTCCCTCTGAGCTTTACTGTATAAACGGTTTACAGGGTGGTGCTGTGAGGCTTTTTGTTATTTTGTATTATGTATGCCGCCCCCTGGACAGTACTTGAACAGTCCCAGAGTCCCCCACAATAGGCTTATGACTGCAGACGGAGGAAGTGCTATTTTATTTTTCCTTTCCTTTTTCTCTGGCTCTCTGGGATTCACTTCACGGTCATAAAGAAAATGAAATCCACCTGAATGGGGCCTTTTGGGTAATTTGCATGCCAGTAGTGCTCTGAAATGAAATGAGATATGACACGGCAATTTAATTACGGCTTCAGGAGAGCTTCACAATTGTCTTCCCTTATAGAATAAATATTGAATAAAGGATTCTCTCTTGGTTTCCTTCTCTCTGCCTCTGTTCCTACTCTCTCTCTGCCTCAATTCTTTCTCTCTCTCTGCCTCTGGTCCTTCTCTCTCTCTGCCTCAATTCTATCTCTCTCTCTGCCTCTGTTCCTTCTCTCTCTCTGCCTCAATTCCTTCTCTCTCTCTGCCTCAATTCCTTCTCTCTCTCTACCTCAAATCCTTCTCTCTCTCTCTGCCTCAATTCCTTCTCTCTCTCTGGCTCAATTCCTTCTCTCTCTGCCTCAAATCCTTCTCTCTCTCTATGCCTCAATTCCTTCTCTCTCTCTCTGCCTCAATTCCTTCTCTCTCTCTCTCTCTGCCTCTGTTCCTCCTCTCTCTCTCCATTTTTTTCTATATCTCTCAAAAACACACTCTCTCTCGCCCTCCCTCTCAATATTGTCTTTCTCTCTACCACTCCCTCGAAGCATGTTTTCTTTCCCTCTCTTCTTTCTCTCTCTCCTCTCTCCACCCCCCTCCCCCTCGTCTCCATCTCTCTCCACTTCACTTCCCAGTCAGTCCCTCCACTCAGTATTCAGTAAACACCAGGTGATGGTGATTGGTGATGCATATCGTGCTGTGGGGGTGCCAGCTCAGAGACCTGCTTTGAGAGGTCCCACATTCATGAGTTTCCACCCAGGTCCTGGCCAAGCTGAATGTGGGGTTACAACAACTCAGTATGCATACCCACGCTCCCCACCATAATGACCTCTGAAAATACACACCATTTCCAAAGCAATAGGCTTTAGAAAATGTAAATGGAGACACTCGGGGCATGGGCACACCTTTACAGCAGAGGGGAGCCAAACCAGTGGGGAGTAGGGCTGACAGTGTACGCGTGCGTGTGCACGCATTAATGTGTTTGAGAGACTTCACACACAGCCTCCCTTCATCCGCCAGCAGGCAGTGTGTGGACTCTGACCCCTCCGCTCCTGCGTTACCCCCAAGGGTCCATTGGGTCAGCCTCTTAGAAAACCTCACCTCTCTGAGAGTCTCTGTGAGAGCTTCCCCACTGAGAGGAATAGGCCTGCTTAGGAATTCACTGCCCATGTTTAACCACCACCGCAACTCAGAGAAAATGAAGGAGCAGAAGAAGAGGAAGAACCATTATCTCAAAGTGTGGCATCATTGAGTCAAATGAACATCTGGTCGCCTCCACTCATAGTGCGTCGACTGAAAGAGTTGTCAACATATGTTTATCCGCTTCTACTCACTTAAACGACTATTCTCAGGACCACACACACATTCATAAACACACACACACACACACACACACACACACACACACACACACACACACACACACACACACACACACACACACACACACACACACACACACACACACACACACACACACACACACACACACACACACACACACACTACAGACAGGCCATTAGGGCGCTTCCTCTCTGAACCCATTCTTTCATCCCGTTCTCTTTCAGGGTCCTCAAACTTCCATCTTCTAATGGCTCACTCATGTGAATCATTACAATATAGCCTTAAGAAAGGGTGACAGCGCTTGCCAGCTTGACGCATTGTTAACACCATGTCGCAGAGTGAGCGGAGACAGAACTTCGTCCCAAATGGTGGCCTATTCCCTACAAAGTGCACTACTTTTGACCATGGCATGGGGCAATGGTCAAAAGTAGTGCACTATGTAGGGAATAGGCTGCCATTTGGGACGCAACCAGGACCTGCCAGAGGATTAATCCGCCTCACAACACAGAAGGTCAGGGGCCGTCGACGTCGCGCTGCAATTCTAATCAGATGCCTACCAACGCTGACAGTCAGTACAGGCAGGAAGGAGAAATTAATATTACACAAGTCTTCTATTTTCATTCCTCTTCTCTTTTTTTCTTGTCCAGTGAATGATTCATGTGTCATGAATACATTAACGGTGTAGCATAGCCGAAAGAGGAAGAATGGAAGATTGTACGAGTGAAAGAAAGACAGAGAGAGAGAGATTAGGCGAAAGATTTGAGGCGATTAGGCAGCGAGTCCACGGGGATCTCCCAAACAAGCTCGTTCGACAACAGCAATCTCTGATTCCATATTTCTGTCAATTTTCGAAGGCTTCTGTTGAGATGCTATGTTTTGATCAGTTTCCATCTCTGTGTGTGTGTGTGTGTGTGTGTGTGTGTGTGTGTGTGTGTGTGTGTGTGTGTGTGTGTGTGTGTGTGTGTGTGTGTGTGTGTGTGTGTGTGTGTGTGTGTGTGTGTGTGTGTGTGTGTGTGTGTGTGTGTGTGTGTGTGTGTGTGTGTGTGTGTGTGTGCCGATGGTTTACCATAAAGCGTAAAGAGATGAACACCTCACAGCACTAACCCTTAGCCGTGATTGAAGGCTACAGAAGGGCTGGAGAAAAAAGGATGACAAATTTAATTGTTTCAATCTAATTGGACTGCATGGAGTTGGTATGTGTTGCCAGGCGAATTCCACGCTTTGCATGTTAACATACAGCATATGCCAGCCTGCTTCTCTTACAGGGAGGCATGGGTCCATAGCAGTAGCAGTTTCTGATACACAATGAACATGGTGCTGTGCATTCAATCAAACATGGACTGGTGATGCCAATAGCATACAGTGGGCTATATACCAACCTCTCTGTGACCCATGAGCTCTCTAACAGGTAGAATACACTGCAAGACTGTTGATGCTAATAGCATACAGTAGGCTAGGTATCAACCTCTCTGTGACCCATGAGCTCTCTAACAGGTAGAATACACTGCAAGACTGTTGATGCTAATAGCATACAGTAGGCTAGGTATCAACCTCTCTGTGACCCATGAACTCTCTAACAGGTAGAATACACTGCAAGACTGTTGACGCTAATAGCATACAGGATGAACCAGCCTCTCTAACTCCATATTCACACTAATTAAAGAAATAAGGTGGCTTGTCTCTCCGGAGGTGACAGCTGACTTCAGGTCTCATGGTCTGAGAGAAGGTTACTGACATAACCGTTTGAGGACACTGTGCTGTCATTCTGCCATTCATTTCCGCTTCGCCGGCTTCTTATAGAACGCTAACGATTATTAAAAGGGCAAATATGATTCTGAGACCTGAAATGACAAAGTAAACCTTTCAATGTGAAAAGATTTGTAAAAGAGGTGGGAAGATGTCTCCTCAGTTATGTAGCTATGACTATACAATTTGACTTATCTTTTGTGGTTTGGCCTCGGCGGTCACTTCCTGTGGAATGGAATGGAAGGGAAAAAGCAACCTTGAATCATTTGAATGTGAATGGAGTTCATCTTTTCAGTTATCATTCCCGACAGAACTGGAAAAACGGGGAGGAAGGCAGTGGGCATTTTCAGCCCATAAACTGGAGCAAATTAAAACCTCCAGGCAGAAATGACTGCATAGAGACGTACTCAACCTTGATAAATATTTCATTTTTCCATTCAGAGGTAGCCTACTGTACAGCTGTACTTGATTCATGGTGTACTAAATCTACCCTTAAGTGGAACACAGAGATGTGGTCCAGAATAAGTACTGTACATATGTAGGATATTCATTTGAGCCAGTTTTCGACAGCAGGAAAATAATCCTGCAGCAACAGGAAATATTAATTATTATGTGGATTATAATTCATGGACATTTGTGTGCGGGTTGATACATTTTTCAAAAGGAAAAATCAGTGGAAATGACAAACTTCAGAAGCCTTTTTAAACCTCAAATACACTACAAGTTCAACATTTCCTGGAAAGTACTCCTGCAACAGGGTGATCAAATTAAGATCCTACATCTGTAGTTTAGTGATGGCGCCGGAGGATAGGGCTGCCTACTTATCGGCTCTCAACCAATCATGCTATTTTCTTAGTTTTTTCGCGTTGCTCGTAACTTTTGTACATAATGTTGCTGCTACCATCTCTTATGACCGAAAAGAGCTTCTGGACATCAGAACTGGAATTATTCAACTCAAATTGAATAAGGAGTTCTTCAATGAATCGGACGTGAGGGATATACTTTAGACACCCGGCCAGGCCCCGATCCCGGTGATTTGCTGGAGAAGGAAACTGAGATTTTGAGGGAAAAGATAAGGGTGCCTTGCGAGGATAAGGCGATGAGTGGCTAATCGGAACTTGCCTTCCATTCTGCTAGCTAATGTTCAATCGCTGGAAAATAAATGGGATGAATTGAAAGCACGTATATCCTACCAACGGAACATTAAAAACTGTAGTATCTTATGTTTCACCTAGTCGTGGCTTAACAATGACATTTAAGAACATACAGCTTGCGGGTTATACACTCTATCGGCAAGACAGAACAGCAATCTCTGGCAAGACATGGGGCGGGGGCCTATGAATTTATGTAAACAACAGCTGGTACACAATATCTAAGGAAGTCTCAAGGTTTTGCTCACCCGAGGTAGAGTATCTCATGATAAGCTGTAGACCACACTATCTATTTTTCGTAGCTGTCTACATTCCACCACAGAGCGAGTATGGCACTAAAACCGTACTAAATGAGCTGTATTCTGCCATAAGCAAACAAGAAAATGCTCATCCATCCACTCCTAGTGGCTGGTGACTTTAATGCAGGGAAAGTTAAATCAGTTTTACCGAATTTCTATCAGCATGTTAAATGTGCAACCAGAGGGAAACAAATTCTAGACCACCTTTACTCCACAAACAGAGACGTGTACAAAGCTCTCCCTCGCTCTCCATTTGGCAAATCTGACCATAACTCTATCCTCCTGATTCCTGCTTTCAAGCAAAAGTTTTAAGCAGGAAGCACCAGTGACTCGGTCTATAAAAAAGTGGTCAGATGAAGCAGATGCTAAACTACAGGCCTGTTTTGCTAGCACAGACTGGAATATGTTCCGGGATTCTTCCAATGGCATTGAGGAGTACACCACATCAGTCACTGGCTTTATCAATAAGTGCATCGAGGACGTAGTCCCCACAGTGAACGTATGTACATACCCCAACAAGAATCCATGTATTACAGGCAACATTCGCACTGAGCTAAACAGTAGAGCTGCACTTTCAATGAGCGAGACTCTAACCCGGAAGCTTATAAGAAATCCTGCTATGCCCTACAACGAACCATCAAACAGGCAAAGCGTCAATATAGGACCAAGATCGAATCATACTACACCAGCTCCGATGCACGTCCGATGTGGCAAGGCTTGCAAACCATTACAGACTACAAAGAGAAGCACAGCCGAGAACGGCCCAGTGACACGAGCCTACCAGACGAGCTAAATAACTTCAATGCTCGCTTCGAGGCAAGTAACACTGAAACATGCAGAAGAGCATTATCTGTTCCGGGTGAGGTCAACATTCACAAGGCCACTGGGCCAGAGAGATTACCAGGATGTGTACTCCGAGCATGCGCTGACCAACTTGCAAGTGTCTTCAATGACATTTTCAAACTCTCTCTCTCTGAGTCTGTAATACCAACATGTTTCAAGCAGACCACCATAGTCCTTGTGCCCAAGAACACTAAGGTAACCTGCCTAAATGACTAATGACCCATATCACTCATGTATGTAGCCATGAAATACTTTGAAAGGCTGGTCATGGCTCACATCAACACCATTATCCCACAAACCCCAGACTCACTCGGTTTTGCATATCGCACTAACACATCCACAGATGATGCAATCTCTATTGCACTCCACGCTGCCCTTTCCCACCTGAACAAAAGGAACACCTATGTGAGAATGCTATTCATTGACTACAACCCTGGGACTAAACACCTCCCTCTGCAACTGGATCCTAGACTTCCTGACGGGCCACCCTCAGGTGGTAAGGGTAGGTAACAACACATCCTCTATGCTGATCCTCAACACAGGAACCCCTCAAGGGTGCTTGCTCAGTCCCCTCCTGTACTCCCTGTTCACTCATGACTGCATGGCTAGGCACAGCTCCAACACCATCATTAAGTTTGCCGATGACACAACAGTGGTAGGCCTGATCACCGACAATGATGAGACAACCATTAGGGAGGAGGTCAGAGACCTGACCGTGTGGTGCAAGGACAACAACCTTTCCCTCAATGTGATAATCAAGATTAAGGATATGATTGCGGACTACAGGAAAAGGAGGACTGAGCACGCCCCCATTCACATCGACAAAGCTGTAGTGGAGCAGGTTGGGAGCTTCAAGTTCCTTGGCGTCCACATCACCAACAAACTAACATGGTCCATGCACACCAAGACAGTTGTGAAGAGTGCACACCATAACCTATTCCCCCTCAGAAGACTGAAAATATTTGGCATGGGTCCTCAGATACTCAAAGGGTTTTACAGCTGCACCATCGAGAGCATCCTGACGGGTTGCATCAGTGCCTGGTATGGCAACTGCTCAGCCTCCAACCGCAAGGCACTACAGAGGATAGTGTGTACGGCTCAGTACATCACCGGGGTTAAGCTTCCCACCTTCCAGGACCTCTATTCCAGGCGGTGTCAGAGGAAGGCTCTAAAAATTGTCAAAGACTCCAGCCACCATAGTCATAGACTGTTCTCTCTGCTAACGCACGGCAAGCGGTACCGGAGCGCCAAGTCTAGGTCCAAGAGCCTTCTAAATAGCTTATACCACCAAGCCATAAGATACCTGAACAGCTAATCAAAAGGCTACGCAGACTTTTATTTACTGCTGCTCTTTAATGATTTGTTTTTCTTATCTCGTACTTATTTATTACATTTTTGTGGGGGGGGTGTTTTCTTCAAACTGCATTGTTGGTTAAGGGCTTGTAATTAAGCATTTCACTGTAAGGTCTACACTTGTTGTATTCGGTGCATGTGACAAATAACATTTTATTTAATTTGATTAGTTGTCTCATCTCTAAATCTACCGAGGTTTCATTCAGCCAGTCAGATTGGAACGATTGATTGGAAAACACCTTTACCTTTTTACTTGTACTGAACGATGAAGAATTCTCTCTTACTCTAGGAAATGAAATTAACAGTCAAGAACATTTATTTTCCACTGAGACCATAAAATTAAGTTTTCCCAGGTGACCACAAAGCACGTTTCACAAGGTCATCTGCTTTACCACTCCAGTCCCCCATAACTCAGAAGGCACTGAGAAAATACACTAAGGTTACCAAGTCGAAAAGCTTGTCTGGAACGTAATGAAGCTCGCAACATCCTTAAGCCTCCAGTTACCGGGGCCCAGCGTCCAATTTCCCCCTATCTGAGCAGCAGGTGTGTGTGTGTGTGTGTGTGTGTGTGTGTGTGTGTGTGTGTGTGTGTGTGTGTGTGTGTGTGTGTGTGTGTGTGTGTGTGTGTGTGTGTGTGTGTGTGTGTGTGTGTGTGTGTGTGTGTGTGTGTGTGTGTGTGTGCGTGTGTGTGTGTGTGTGTGTGCGTGCGTGTGTGTGTGTCACCATATTGCCCAAGCAAGAGCAGCCAGCGTCAACTCAGCTGTTACATTTGCCTGCGCTCTCCAAATCCCTCTATAATTCCTGGGTCAAGCAGCTGGAACGGAGCAATAGAACATGTTGGAGTTGTGAGTTAGAGGGGCAAGCAGCTGGAACGGAGCAATAGAACATGTTGGAGTTGTGAGTTAGAGGGGCAAGCAGCTGCTGCAGGTGGTGAAGGTGCTAATGCACCATCAGACCTGGTTTCAAATATTATTTCAACAAGCTCAATCAAGCACAGATAAAGTATTTGATGGATAGTGATTGGTGGATAGTGATGGGGATACTTGCTCAAAGTCTGCTGACAATGTTAGAGAGCATTAATTTAGAAATCTCTCTAAATATCTTATCAGCAAAAGAGGTACAGTATGATGAAGAGTATGCTGTGCTAGTTGTGATAAAAAGGGCAGGGCAGGCAGTTATGTGTGAATCTGTTTAAAAGATCCTGAAGAAAGCTATGGAGATGAATGTAATGGTATATATGGTATCATGGTTTTAATGGTATAGTAATGGACTCACAGCTGTTCTATTGCATCTACATTCTGAATTCCATTAACACTTTAATAAAGCATGACAGCTGAGATCAAAGTTCGACTGGTTGCCATAGCTACGGTTGGACTGGAGAGAGAGCTGACTTGCAATACTGATGGAAATATTATACCATACATACCCCATCGTGGTACCCCGTCCACCTATTTCCCCATCCAGATAGATAGCAAGCATGGTATGGTAGAATGGTAGACAATAAGCAATTGTTAAGTGGACTGTAATTACCTGTACAACATGTACAATGCTTATTGGGTTCTTTCAAAGTGGCTACATACAAAACCTGTCATATGGTAGGAAAATAAATGACTGATGTAGTAAATCAATGCATAAGATTGAAATGTTCCTGGCTCTCATAAAGGGTCCTGTGGGGGGAGAAAAGCAACCATCCAGCCAAGGTAAGCCAGATGAGACCAGATGAGACCATCTGCTGAGACAAATTATATCTCCCATTTGACCCTCACTTTCGAGATGCTGCTAACACTGATAAGATTCCACATAGGATGAAACTGTAATTTCACACACACACACACACACACACACACACACACACACACACACACACACACACACACACACACACACACACACACACACACACACACACACACACACACACACACACACACACACACACACACACACGCAATTCAGACATAACTACTAAGTCATTTGTGAACCATGCTCTTCTCCATTGATGCCCTGAGTCTTTTCATTCAGGAAACGTGTTTAGTTCATAGTAATACCAGTTTAACAGCAATGTTCTTCTTCTTCAAGACCAATTGAAACCTGAGCTACTACTATCAAACCTATTCACATCTTAGGGATGTGTCATGTAGACCATTGTGTAGTCTCATGGTCATAATTTAATTGAAATTCCATGGATAGTATTATAAGAAATACAAATGATGTTCATTGTTCATCTTGACACGCCGGATGGTAACAAAGCAACAACACTATACCTATTAAGATTCCTACATTTGTTTTGCTTATTATATCTAATTATGTGGAAAATGGAATTAATTCATTTCAATGTGTTATAGAATCTCATCAATCAGAGGAGTATGTTTATAGCTTTGGTTTAAATGTAAACATCCCCAAGGTTGAGGTGCCTGTCTTTCTGTCTGTCCGGTGCTATTACAGCTGTCAAATAAAATATTACAAAATACATCAACAGACAACAATGTTGTCCAATCCTCCAATCTGAGAGGAGACGTGGCTTGAAGTGAACATCAATAAAAAATAAAAAATAATCAAGGTGAGGAGAAAATATTGTAGAGTAACCTGCTGAATTGGCTTTTTCTTTTGATAAATACTGTCAGCTAGTTCAAATATTTTGATACCTAAATCCCTCTCCATACGTTTGGGAAGACAGGAGAGGCTATGGTGCGATGTGGTAAGCTTGAGGAATATCATCAATGGTGCATTTCCATACAGGATTTACCTCAGTGTTTCACCCAGAAGGCTCAGACTTTTCAGTTTCCATCTATGCAGGCCGTGTCACACCGGGCCATGGCTCCGGCAGACCTGCTCTCACTTCGGGCCAAAGCCAGGCCACTGGTACTTTTCAGCGGGCAGTTACATAACACTAGCTAACTGTGAACTTTAACACCTTCTCACAAAGCAACTGTTTTGATTATGTAGAAGTTGTGGATTCTGCTCTTCACAAGTCCTCACTGTCAGTCCTACCTATGGAAACACAAATCCTGTAGTATAACATAAGGGTGTATACACTAGTGTTACACTGGTGTTGCAATTGAAAAGCAACACAATTGTGCTTCTATAGCAGCAGCAACAACAACAACAACAACAAAAGTGCATCTGAAAACACAGCACAAAAACATAATGCAGCAAAGCATTCCTAGTAACACTAAGGGTACTTCATACTTCCGGCGCCGACCGAGATGGCCGCCTCACTTCGCGTTCCTAGGAAACTATGCAGTATTTTGTTTTTTTATGTTTTATTCCTTACATTGGTACCCCAGGTAATCTTAGGTTTCATTACATACAGTCGGGAGGAACTACTGAATATAAGAGCAACGTCAACTCACCATCGTTACAACCAGGAATATGACTCTCCCGAAGCAGATCCTGTGTTTTGCCTTCCACCCAATACAATGGATCTGATCCCAGCCGGCGACCCTAAACAACGACGCCGTAAAAGGGGCAAACGAAGCGGTCTCCTGGTCAGGCTTCGGAGACAGGCACATCGCGCTCCACTCCCTAGCATACTACTCGCCAATGTCGAGTCTCTTGACAATAAAGTTGATGAAATCCGAGCTAGGGTAACATTCCAGAGAGACATCAGGGATTGTAACGTTCTTTGCTTCACGGAAACATGGCTCACTCGAGAGACGCTAACGGAGTCGGTGCAGCCAGCTGGTTTCTTCACGCATCACGCCGACAGAAACAAACATCTTTCTGGTAAGAAGAGGGGCGGGGGTGTATGCCTTATGATCAACGAGACGTGGTGTGATCATAACAACATACAGGAACTCAAGTCATTCTGTTCACCAGATTTAGAATTCCTCACAATCAAATGTCGACCGCATTATCTACCAAGGGAATTCTCTTTGATTATAATCACAGCCGTATATATTCCCCCCCAAGCAGACACATCGATGGCCCTGAACGAACTTTATCTGACTCTTTGAAAACTGGAAACCACACACCCTGAGGCTGCATTCATCGTAGCTGTGGATTTTAACAAGGCTAATCTGAAAACAAAACTCCCTAAATTCTATCAGCATATCGATTGTGCTACCAGGGCTGGTAAAACCTTTGATCATTGTTATACTAACTTCCGCGACGCATATCAGGCCCTCCCCCGACCTCCGGTCGGAAAAGCTGACCACGACTCAATTGTGTTGCATCCAGCCTACAAACAGAAACTAAAACAGCAAGATCCCGTGCTCAGGTCTGTTCAACGCTGTTCCGATCAATCTGATTCCACGCTTCAAGACTGCTTCGATCACGTGGATTGGGATATGTTCCGCATTGCGTCCAACAACAACATTGACGAATACGCTGATTCGGTGAGCGAGTTCATTAGAAAGTGCATTGACGATGTCGTACCCACAGCAACGATTAAAACATTCCCAAACCAGAAACCGTGGATTGATGGCAGCATTCGCGTGAAACTGAAAGCGCAAACCACTGGTTTTAACCAGGGCAAGGTGACCGGAAACATGACCGAATACAAACAGTGTAGCCATTCCCTTCGCAAGGCAATCAAACAAGCTAAGTCCCAGTATAGAGACAAAGTAGAGTCGCAATTCAACAGCTCAGACACAAGAGGTATGTGGCAGGGTCTACAGTCAATCGCGGATTACAAAAAGAAAACCAGCCCCGTCGCGGACCAGGATGTCTTGCTCTCAGACAGACTAAATAACTTTTTTGCTCGCTTTGAGGACAATACAGTGCCACTGACACGGCCCGCTACCAAAACCTGCGGGCTCTCCTTCACTGCAGTCGAGGTGAGTAAAACATTTAAACGTGTTAACCCTCGCAGGGCTGCAGGCCCAGACGGCATTCCCAGCCGCGTCCTCAGAGCATGCGCAGACAAGCTGGCTGGTGTGTTTAAGGACATATTCAATCAATCCTTATCCCAGTCTGCTGTTCCCACATGCTTCAAGAGGGCCACTATTGTTCCTGTTCCCAAGAAAGCTAAGTAACTGAGCTAAACGACTACCGCCCCGTAGCACTCACTTCCGTCATCATGAAGTGCTTTGAGAGACTAGTCAAGGACCATATCACCTCCACCCTACCTGACACCCTAGACCCACTCCAATTTGCTTACCGACTCAATAGGTCCACAGACGACGCAATCGCAACCACACTGCACACTGCCCTAACGCATCTGGACAAGAGGAATACCTATGTGAGAATGCTGTTCATCGACTACAGCTCAGCATTTAACACCATAGTACCCTCCAAACTTGTCATCAAGCTCCAGACCCTGGGTCTCGACCCCGCCCTGTGCAACTGGGTCCTGGACTTCCTGACGGGCCGCCCCCCAGGTGGTGAGGGTAGGTAACAACATCTCCATCCCGCTGATCCTCAACACTGGGGCCCCACAAGGGTGCGTTCTGAGCCCTCTCCTGTACTCCCTGTTCACCCACGACTGCGTGGCCATGCACGCCTCCAACTCAGTCATCAAGTTTGCGGACGACACTACAGTGGTAGGCTTGATTACCAACAACGACGAGACGGCCTACAGGAAGGAGGTGAGGGCCCTCGGAGTGTGGTGTCAGGAAAATAACCTCACACTCAACGTCAACAAAACAAAGGAGATGATTGTGGACATCAGGAAACAGCAGAGGGCCCCCCTATCCACATCGACAGGACAGTAGTGGAGAAGGTGGAAAGATTTAAGCTCCTCGGTGTACACATCACGGACAAACTGAATTGGTCCACCCACACAGACAGCGTTGTGAAGAAGGCACAGCAGCGCCTCTTCAACCTCAGGAGGCTGAAGAAATTCAGCTTGTCACCAAAAGCACTCACAAACTTCTACAGATGCACAATCGAGAGCATCCTGTCGGGCTGTATCACCGCCTGGTACGGCAACTGCTCCGCCCACAACCGTAAGGCTCTCCAGAGGGTAGTGAGGTCTGTACAGCGCATCACCGGGGGCAAACTACCTGCCCTCCAGGACACCTACACCACCCGATGTCACAGGAAGGCCATAAAGATCATCAAGGACAACAACCACCCGAGCTATCATCCAGAAGGCGAGGTCAGGACAGGTGCATCAAAGCACGGACCGAGAGACTGAAAAACAGCTTCTATCTCAAGGCCATCAGACTGTTAAACAGCCACCACTAACATTTAGTGGCCACTGCCAACATACTGACTCAACTCCAGCCACTTTAATAATGGGAATTGATGGAAATTATGTAAAAATGTATCAATAGCCACTTTAAACAATACCACTTAATACAATGTTTACATACCCTACATTACTCATCTCATAGGTATATGTATATACTGTACTGTATATCATCCACTGCATCTTGCCATCTTTATGTAATACATGTATCACTAGCCACTTTAAACTATGCCACTTTATGTTTACATACCCTACATTACTCATCTCATATGTATAGACTGTACACTATACCATCTACTGCATCTTGCCTATGCCGTTCTGTACCATCACTCATTCACATATCTTTATGTACATATTCTTTATCCCTTTACACTTGTGTTTATAAGGTAGTAGTTGTGGAATTGTTAGGTTAGATTACTTGTTGGTTATTACTGCATTGTCGGAACTAGAAGAACAAGCATTTTGCTACACTCGCATTAACATCTGCTAAGCATGTGTATGTGACAAATAAAATTAGATTTGATTTGATTTGGTACATCCTAAAATGGTATCCTATTCCCTATACAGGGCACTACGTTTGACTAGGGCTCATAGGGCTCTATTAAAAATGAGTGCACTATTTAGGCATTAGGGTACGATTTGCGACACCTGCGATGATGTATGGATCATTGTGTAGGATCCTCTTTAGTGTAGGGGCCTATACTTCAATTACACTCACCTCAGCCCCTCAGCTAAAGCTACAGGACTAATGATACACGTCTGTTGAAGGAGAAGGCTTGAAGCTTCCTTCTGCTGACAAAGTGTATAGAGGATCCTACACAATGATCCATACATCATCGCATCTAGGGGGATACAACATATATCTGTAACATCTTTCATATAGCCCAATCATTGTGAAGTTTGGGGTTATTGTATTAAAGGATAAGAGCATCATCAATCTGTCATTGTCTCTGATCTCCTGGAAGTCCTGGAACTGTTTCCGGCAGTGAATTAATCAAAATAACAGTTATTGCCAAATTACAGACTCAAGTTCAGAGATGGATGGCTTCTGGCTGATGGGAACTGACAGCTCTGAGAGTGATTAATTCTGCTTTACTCTAATGATTGGCAAGAGAGTAAAACTGGACCCGAGTGGGTGGTATGCTTCATTATTTATTTTCAGCATCATGATTCTGCAGCACACTAGAAAGGCTAAAGCCCACATACCACCCTCCTTCACACAGACACACAACCAGACTTGGGTTCAAATAGTATTTGCATTCTTTCAAATACTTCAGCTGCACTTGATTGAGTTTTCCTGTTGTAACAGAGTGTAATTGCCATAACAGTTCAAATCCAGAGAGGAGGGAGGAGCCTCATTATCATATTTCCAAGCATGCTTTGTTGCAGGTTGCTTTTTAGAATAGTTTGTTTTAACATTCATGTTTCTGCATGAACATTGATTGATTAATCGATCTTAAACCACACAAAGATAAATAATATTTTAAAAATCTGCACTAATCCAAATGGAAATTGTTGGACTTATTTCATTTGTTTTTGAGATGGTGTTGTGGAAATTCAATACTGAGAGAGACTTGGTCATTTCTTCAAACAATCTTCAAACAACCAAACAAAGCTTTATTTAATATCGATTCATTATTGCAACAATGAAACCATCTGTAAAGCCTACCGTTTACAGACCATGCTCTTCCTTATATACCTCATACCAAGATTAGTGGAACGGCAGCCTTCCTCCTCTTCGTCTGAAGAGGAGGTGTAGCAGGGATCGGACCAAGACGCAGCGTAGTTTGTGCTCAACATATTTAATAAAGACGAATAAACGTGAACACTTACAAAACAAAATAACAAATGTGGCAAACCGATACAGCCCTATCTGGTGCAGAGAAAACACAAAGACATGAAACGACCACCCACAAACCCCTACAAAAAACAAGCCACCTATATATGATTCCCAATCAGAGACAACACAAAAGACCTGCCTCTGATTGAGAACCATCTTAGGCCAAACATAGAAACAGACAAACTAGACACACAACATAGAATGCCCACCCAGCTCACGTCCTGACCAACACTAAAACAAGCAAAACACACAAGAACTCTGGTCAGAACGTGACAATTAGTGGGGCGGCAGGTAGCCTAGTGGTTAGAGCGTTGGGCCAGTAACCAAAAGGTTGCTAGATTGAATCCCCGAGCTGACAAGGTATAAATGTATTGTTCTGCCCCTGAACAAGGCAGTTAACCCACTGTTCCTAGGCTCTCATTGTAAATAAGAATTTGTTCTTAACTGACTTGCCTAGTTAAATAACAAATATTGCTCAGTCATAGCTGGTTCAACACCCCCCCCTGATATAGATTGGGGCCACCTTGGGTTCATCCTGTCTTTATTGGCACCTGGTGTTATCTTAACCCCCGACCTTGGCCTAATTTCCCAGATGCCAGAATGTCTAAGAACCATTGAAGCCGTTCTACTCCTCTCTATCCCAGTTACAACCACCCCACATCATGTCACTGGAATACCAGCTGTAAGTTTTATCACCAAGTCAAGCAATTGTCAGCTCAAGCTATCTCTAGTAAACCATACGCCTAGATTAGCTGCAGGGTGCTAGAGTGGAGACCATAAAACACAGCATTAGCAGGACAGAAATATCTTACTGTTTGTTAAGTAAATAATTGTTAAATATCCAACAAATCAGGTAAATATGTGATTTTTCTATCACATTCCCCTCTCAAGAAGCTGGAACTCCCGCAGCAACGAAGTGTCCAAGACGTCCTCCACTGGCACCCAGCATCTCTCCTCCAGACCGTACCCCTCCCACTCCACGAGGTACTGAATGCCCTTCGCCCGACGCCTCTAGTTCAGGAGGGCTTGAACATATGTATGAACTTTCCAATTTGTAAGTCGCTCTGGATAAGAGCGTCTGCTAAATGACTTAAATGTAATGTAAATGTAACAGCATATGCCGGGGCCCCCTTGTTGTCCAGTGTGGGCGGAGGAACCACCCGCACCTCAAACTCCTGGAGTGGACCAGCCACCACCAGCCTTGGGAGAGACACATGGAACGAGGGATTAATACGTTTATCAGGGGGAAGCTGTAACCTGTAGCAAACCTCGTTCAATCTCCTCAGGACTTTGAATGGCCCCACAAACCGCGAACCCAGCTTCCAGCAGGGCAGGCGGAGGGGCAGGTTTCGGGTTGAGAGCCAGACCCAGTCCCAAACACCGGGGCCTCACTGCGGTGGCGGTCGGCGCTCGCCTTCTGCCGCCTCTTGGCCCATTGCAGATGCACCAGGCCTCCTCCGAGCGCTTAAACCGTTCGTCCACCACAGGAGCTTCAATCTGGCTTTGATGCCAAGGTGCCAGAACAGGCTGATACCCCAGTACGCACTGGAAGGGAGAGAGGTTAGTGGAGGAGTGGCGGAGTGAGTTTTGGGCTATCTCTACCCAGGGGATGAACGCTGCCCACTCCCCCGGCCGGTCCTGGCAATATGACCGCAGAAACCTACCCACATCATGGTTTACTCTCTCCTCCTGCCCGTTACTCTCGGGGTGAAAACCAGAGGTGAGGCTGACCAAGACCCACAGACGTTCCATGAACGTTCTCCAGACCCTGGACGTGAACTGGGGACCCCGATCAGAGATCAGCACCCCCTAGTGCCGGAAGACGTGAGTGAACAGGGCCTCCGCAGTCTGTAGGGCCATAGGGAGACCGGGCAAAGGGAGGAGACGGCAGGACAGAAAACCGATCCACAACGACCAGGATCATGGTGTTCCTCTGTGAGGGAGGAAGAGCCGTCAGGAAGTCCACCGACTGGTGCGACCACGGCCGTTGTGGAACGGGTAGGGGTTGTAACTTCCCTCTGGGCAGGTGCCTGGGAGCCTTGCACTGGGCACACACCTAGCAGGAGAAAACATAAACCCTCACATCCTTGGCCAAGGTGGACCACCAGTACTTCCCACTAAGGAAACGCACCGTCCGACCAATGGCAGGGTGACCAGAGGAGGGTGACATGTGGGCCCAATAGATCAAATGGTCGCGGACAGCAGACGTAGAGGCACCCAGCTCGACACTGGGGGGAGTGGGCTCTGTGCGTAACGCCCGCTCGATGTCCGCGTCCAGCTCCCACACCACCGGTGCCACCAGGCAAGAGGCCGGAAGTATGGGAGTGTGATCCATGGACCGCTCCTCTGTGTCATACATCCGGGACAGTGCGTCTACCTTAGCGTTTTGGGAACCTGGTCTGTAGGACAGAGTGAAAACAAAACGGGTAAAGAACATGGCCCACCTTGCCTGGCGAGGGTTCAGTCTCCTCGCCGCCTGGATGTACTCCAGATTGCGGCGGTCAGTCCAGATGAGAAAAGGGTGTGTAGCCCACTCAAGCCAATGTCTCCACACCTTCAGAGCCTTGACAACAGCTAAAAGCTCCTGGTCCCCCACATCATAGTTTCGCTCCGCCAGGCTGAGCTTCTTCAAAAAGAAAGCACAGGGGCGGAACTTTGGTAGCATGCCCGAGTGCTGAGAGAGCACGGCTCCTGTCCCAGCCTCGGATGCGTCCACCCCCTCTATGAACGCCAAAGAGGGATCCGGATGAGCCAGCACGGGAGCCGAGGTAAACAGAGCATTCAGGTGACCAAAAGCCCTGTCCGCCTCAGCCGACCCCTGCAGCCGCACCGGTCCCCCCTTCAGCAGTGAGGTAATGGGAGCTGCTACCTGATCAAAACCCTGGATAAACCTCCGGTAGTAGTTGGCAAACCCTAGAAACCGTTGCACTTCCCTTACCGTGGTGGGAGTCGGCCAATTACGCACGGCTGAAATGCGGTCACTCTCCATCTCCACCCCTGAAGTGGAAATGCGGTACCCTAGGAAGGAGACAAACTGTTGGAAGAACAGACATTTCTCAGGCTTGACGTACAGGTCATGCTCCAATAGTCGACCAAGCACCATGCGCACCAGGGACACATGCTCGGCGCGTGTAGCGGAGTATATCAGAATGTCGTCAATATACACCACTTCAACCTGCCCGTGCAGGTCCCGGAAAATCTCGTCAACAAAGGCCTGGAAGACTGATGGGGCATTCATCAATCCGTACGGCATGTCGAGGTACTCATAATGCCCTGAGGTGGTACTAAATGCCGTCTTCCACTTGTCCCTGTCCCGGAAACGCACCAGGTTGTAAGCGCTCCTGAGATCTAATTTTGTGAAGAAGCGTGCCCCGTGCATTGACTCGATCGCACTGGCGATGAAAGGCAGTGGGTAGCTATACCTCACAGTGATCTGATTGATACCTCTATAGTCAATACATGGGCGCAGACCCCCATCCTTCTTCTTCACAAAAAATAAACTTGAGGAGGCAGGCGAAGTGGAGGGTCGAATGTATCCCTGCCCCAGGGATTCGGAGACATATGTTTCCATAGCCACCGTCTCCTCCTGTGACAGAGGATACACGTGAATCCTAGGAAGTGCTGCGTCTACCAGGAGATTTTTCGCACAATCCCCCCGTCGAGGGGGTGGTAATTTAGTCGCCCTCTTCTTACAGAAGGCGAGAGCCAAATCATCAGATGTTGCAGGGAATGGCCCCTCCTCCGGTCGCCCTAAGTGCAGCACCTCCCACCTCCATCGGCGTCGGATTGAAGGTGCTGGGGGATGGAACTGATGTGCCCCGATCCGGACGTCCGCGGGTGGCCAGCAGGTTGTCCAGCCGGATGGACAGGTCCACCAGCTGGTCCAACATGAGGGTGGTGTCTCGGCAGGCCAACTCCCGACGAACATCCTCGCGCAGACTGCACTGGTAGTGATTGATCAGGGCCCTGTCGTTCCATCCCACGCTGGCGGCCAGGTTCCGGAGGTCCAGGGCAAAATCCTGCGCGCTCCTCGTCCCCTGCCTCAGGTGGAACAGACGTTCACCTGCCGCTCGACCCTCAGGCGGGTGGTCGGAACCTGCCCGAAAGCGGCGGGTGAACTCTGCGTAATGGCCCACTCCAGGGCTTTGCCTGAGAGGCAGGAGACGAGGGCGGACAAACTCTCACGTCCCGAAGGAGCCGGGTGGACGGTCGCCAGGTAGAGCTCCAGCTGGAGTAGGAACCCCTGACATCAGGCAGCCGTCCCATCATACTCCCTCGGGAGTGTGAGCCGAATCCCGCTGGGACCGGGTGAAGGAGGGGTGGACCATGGAGCCTGCTGTAGTGGGGCTGGTGGAGGCGTTGGAAAACCTCCTTCTCTCTCCCATCTATCCATCGTCTGCAGCACGCGATCCATGGCGGTGCCCAGACGTTGTAACAAGGTCGCGTGCTGCTGGACGCGCTCTTCGACCAAGAAAGGGGGGTCGTCTGCTCCTGCTGACTCCATTTCAGGTGAGTAATTCTGTAATGCGTCTGTGTGTAGCTGGTGAGATGAGTCAGGCGCAGGACAGCAGATATGAGTAATGAAAGCAATTTTACTCAATAATATAACAATACACGTTGTATAAATACAAGTACGGACCGCAATACAATAAACAATTACTCACAAACAAACGGGAGAACAGAGGGTTAAATAATGAACAAGTAATTGGGGAATTGAAACCAGGTGTGTAAGACAAAGACAAAACAAATGGAAAATGAAAAGTGGATCGGCGATGGCTAGAAGGCCGGTGACGTCGACCGCCGAACGCCGCCCGAACAAGGAGAGGAACAGACTTCGGCGGAAGTCGTGACACACTGGTCTACATCTCTTCCCTTCAACTCAGGAAGCCCTCTAGAACTGTACTCTACCTCTGTCTTTCCGTCTAACGTTACGTTACCAGGTGAACATTTCCTTGAATTATAGTCAAAACAAACATAACTTCTGTTTACAGGGAGGCCACTTTAATTACTCTGTCATCTCTTCCTCCCTTTCGTCAATTCAATAAATCTATTTTAGAATAAAACTAAATAGTGTCTCGCAAGATTAAAACTACTAGGGTTTTCCTGAGTCGCATTGTTCTCGAAACCCCCAAATATGTTATTTCTTGTTTCGCGGGTTGTACCATATAATACCTTGTGACCCTGCTCTACCACATAGTTTACTACTATATGAGTTTCTTCATCTTTTTACACCAATAACAATTTAACTACATATTGTATCAACACAAACCCTCAAATCTACACGCTCACCGGCGTGATTGACTATTTGTAAACATAATTCAGGCTCTTGCCCATATATACCACCAAATTTAGTATGTTACCTAATATCCATTGTCCTTGATTCTCACAAGGATTATTCAACCCCAAAATCTGCTAAGGAGCCGGGTTGATCCAAACTCTCTGATTCATATAATATGCAGTAATACTTTTCTTGCCTCACACCCAAGCTAACTGGCTAAGATTGGCTAGCTTGCTAGCTAATGCTACTTCCAGACACAAACAAGAGAATACATCTTCACTTTCCATTCCACTTACCTAGCAGAGCTGGTTAGGCTTTTCCATGTTTATTCAAAATGTTGGTGACTAACTGTGCTGCTGGCAATAATTCAAATAACGTTATTATCCTAACGTCTACTGACACCGGCCATATTCACCCAGCAATAGCCAGAGCGAATTTACCAAGTACCCCGTCAAACAATGTCCATACTCAAATAGTACGGTTAGTGTGACTATGCTGATAGAACGCTAACATCAATACGCTGGTGTATCAATACGCTGGTGCATCAATCATTCATATATCTTTATGTACATATTCTTTATCCCTTTACACTTGTGATATAAGGTAGTAGTTGTGGAATTATTAGGTTAG
The DNA here is from genome assembly GCF_029448725.1 of Salvelinus fontinalis. Taxonomy (NCBI): domain Eukaryota; kingdom Metazoa; phylum Chordata; class Actinopteri; order Salmoniformes; family Salmonidae; genus Salvelinus; species Salvelinus fontinalis. The sequence continues at coordinate 38,156,052 of NC_074692.1, forward strand.
ATTACTCGTTGGTTATTACTGCATTGTCGGAACTAGAAGCACAAGCATTTCGCTACACTCGTATGAAACATCTGCTAACCATGTGTATGTGACAAATAACGTTTGATTTGATTTGATTTGATTTTGTATTGAGCTAATGATTCTTCTTCTATATCATTGTCCCAAGTCACAATGAATGTTCTATTTAGATGAGCATTTCCCATAATCGAGCTGAATTGGTAGAATGTTGTGCACTTCTATTAGTATCTTTATGGCTTTGCTTTAGTATCTCTTCTATTAATTCATTTCTGCTCCTCTATCCTCACGGTTTTCATATATTGATGAAAATCCCTAAATTACGCTTTGTACTACGTTATAAATTATATCGAATTTCCACCTTATTTTGCTCTAACTTCATGGAAAAAGGATTTATTCAATAAATATAGCAACTCCTCTCGTACTGCGAAAAACACATTAACTTAGCGTATGTAAACTTCTGACCCACTGGAATTCTGATACAGTGAATTATCAGTGAAATAATCTATCTGTAAACAATTGTTGGAAAAATTACTTGTGTCATACACAAAGTAGATTTCCTAACCGACTTGCCAAAACTATAGTTTGTTAAAAATAAACTTGTGCAGTGGTTGAAAAACAAGTTTTAATGACTCCAACCTAAGTGTATGTAAATTTCCGACTTCAACTGTATCTGTGTGTGTTCAACAGTACATTTGGGCAGGTAGTGTTCTCCTGGCATCCACCAAACCTAGATTCATCCTTCGGACTGCTTGAAGCGTGATTCATCACTCCAGAGAACGCATTTCCACTGCTCCAGAGTCCAATAGCGCGAACTTTACACCACTCCAGCCAACGCTTGGCATTGCGCATGGTGATCTTATGCTTGTGTGCGGTTGCTCGGCCATGGAAACCCATTTCATGACGCTCCCAATGAACAGTTATTGTGATGACGTTGCTTCCAGAGGAAGTTTGGAACTCTGTAGTGAGTCTTGCAACTGAGAACAGAAGATTTTTATGGGCTACCCGCTTCAGCACTCGGTGGTCCTGTTTTGTGATCTTTTGTGGCCTATCACTTCGCTGCTGTCTCAGCATGGCGAATCCAGTAATTTGAAGGGGTGTTCACATAATTTTGTATATATAGTGTAAGTAGAAGGACTTTTTCATGAATATTTATGACAGTGAATTCGCAATTCAGGACACTGAAACTAAAATCACTATAGGCTACAAGTGCAGGGCTTAAAGCAAAACAAAATCCCATGACTCAAACTTAAGTCAATCTCAGATGGATTGTCTGTGGGGCCAAGTTATCCTGTTGGGGATGGGGGCGCTGTTTAGACTATTTATGCTAATTTGGCTAATTTTTTAAACGGCTTCCCACAAAATCCTTGATCGTACAATATGCATATTATTATTATTATTGGATAGAAAACAGTCTATAGTTTCTATAGGAGTTGAAATTTTGTCTCTAAGTGGAACAGAGCCCATTCTACAGCAATTTCCCTGACATGGAGTCAGATTTGAGAAATGTTGGCCACTTTTCTGAAGTCAGTTAAAAGGGCACTGTCGTTGCTATGACTATACGGACACTTCTTACGTCTTCCCCTGGATGCCTTTACGTGATGACGATTCCAACGGGGTCGATTGCGCGTTCACAGGCCCTACAAATGAAAAAACCCTGAAGCTAGTCATTCTTTGGGAGCTGCGTCATGAGCCTAGAGGACACCGGCGCGCACCTGTTCCAAGCGTTAGTTTAGCCTGTTATATTTCTCCGGTCATCTTTTCACTCGTTATAGGAGTTAAAAACATCATAAAGTAGTTAATTTAAAGCGTTTTATAGCAATTTATATCCGTTTAGTGCGATTTTGGGACATTTATTTTTGCAACGATGTGAAAAGTTGGGCACGCTTTTCAGTTCATCCCGAACGCAGTTGACATTTCCACATGGCAAGAGGACAGCTTTCCACCAAAAGACGATTTCTCCCAAGAAAGGATCCTTTGCCCAAGATACTGATGGAAGAACAGCTCAAGGTAGGACATTTTTATTATGATAAATCGTGTTTCTGTCGAAACATTTTAGTGGCTTAGGACGCCATGTTTTTTGACGTAGCTTCGCTTGGCGCAAACTGTATTGAAAAGTAAGGATAAATTAAAAAATGTAATAACGCAATTGTATTAAGAATTAAATTGTCTATCAATCCCTGTCCACCCTATATTTTTTAGTCACGTTTATGAGTATTTATGTATAAGAGTAGATCACTGTCTAAGTGGCGCAAGGACATTTTCTGACCAGCTGAGCTACATTTCACATTGTCTAACCATGATTTTGGTGGCTAAATATAAACATTTTCGATCAAACTCTATATGGATTGTGTAATATGATGTTACAGGAGTGTCATCGGAAGAATTCTGAGAAGGTTAGTGAAAAAATTAATATCTTTTGGCGATGTTGACTTTTATCGCTCACTTTGGCTAGAATCAATGCTGGGCTGCTAATTGCTATGTGCTAAGCTAATATAACGATTTATTGTGTTTTCGCTGTAAGACACTTAGAAAATCTGAAATATTGTCTGTATTCACAGGATCTGTGTCTTTCGATTCGTGTATGCTGTGTATTTTTACGAAATGTTTGATGATTAGTAGTTAGGTAAACACGTTGCTCATTGTAATTATTCTAGTCCATTTGTGATGGTGGGTGCAATTGTAAACTATGCCATATACCTGAAATATGCACTTTTTTCTAACAAAACCTATCCCATACCATAAATATGTTATCAGACTGTCATCTGATGAGTTTTTTTGTTGGTTAGGGGCTATAAATATCTTAGTTTAGTCGAATTGGTGATGGCTACTGGTGTTGGTGGACAAATAAAAGATGGTGGATTATGCTAATGTGTTTTTAGGTAATAGATGTACATCTTTACATATTGTGTCTTCCCTGTAAAACATTTTAAAAATCGGAAATGTTGACTGGATTCACAAGATCTGTGTCTCATTAGCTGTATTGGACTTTAATGTGTGAAAGTTAAATATTTTAAAAAAATATTTTTTTTGAATTTCGCGGCACTGGTTTTTCAGTGGGGGGGGGGGGGGGTGTGCCGCTAGCGCCACGCTGATCCTAGACAGGTCCTCTTTCATGTAAAAAAGTCACGGCCATCATGCTTTTACGGAGAGAGGATCATTGTGTACATGTATTAAACTGCAAGTTTTACCATTTCCTGTTTCTTTGCTTAGAGGGACCACATCTAAAATACAATTTCCACCTCCAGAAATGAGCCCAATAACATATTGGGAAAAATTATGCTTAAATTATTTTTACATATTGGACCATGCATATAGTCTTTGCATTGGTTGTGGTTAGATGGAGTAAAGCTACAAATGGAAGTGACTTTTCGTTGCAGGTTAGGAGAGCATTTTAGATACGCCTAACCCTTTTTCTAACCTTAACCTAACCTGCTACGAAAAAGGAACTTCCAGTCGTAGCTATATTCATCTAGTCAGAGCCCTATGCATGATCTATATTATTAGATGTGCCTACAGCAAAAAGCACTATCACCTGTAGCCCAACTGATGCAGCATAATCACTATTAATATACTGATCAAAAATAGAAGTGCAACATGCAACAATTTCAAAGATTTAACTGAATTACAGTTCATAGAAGGAAATCATTCAATTTAAATAAATTCATTAGGGCCTAATTTATGGATTTCACATGACTGGGCAGGGACGCAGCCATGGGTGGGCCTGGGAAAGCACAGGCACAGCCAATCAGAATGAGTTTTAAGAGAAATAAGCTTATGTGTGTATGGAAAATATCTGGGATTTTTTATTATATCAGCTCATATCAGCTTATATCAGCTCATGAAACATGGGACCAACACTTTACATGTTGTGTTTATATTTTTGTTCAGTATACATATATAGGCTAAATGCCAGTCGTGATCGACAAATATAATGTAGGATAATTAACATTTACGTCCAAAGGCTTGATTCTGTCGACAGGCCTTTATGAGGCATGTCTTACTTTGTTTCAAAGAAGCCTAGCCAAAATCCAACCATAATGATTTAGGGAATTTTATAAACACTTCCTCATATGCCATTGAAACCAGCATTTATCTCATGTTCTATTGGTTTTCAAATCAACTTTCTTTCATTGTCCAGTAGCCAAAGTCATAGTCATATAGTCATATTAGCATCCCATGCTAGTTGTTGCATCTTTAGATCTCCCCTCTTTCAATATGTTTAACTGATATTTTCATATAGCACTAGCACTACTGCTGCACTTATAAAGTGAATAAATAATAGTTTATCAACATTAAGCTAAACATCTTCAGCTGTTGCATCAGCTTCATTGCTTTTCGCTTTTTTTATGTGCAGTGGTTTTATGAATTTGGGAACTATCATCCCACGACTGTCCCGGAGTCTGTTTAGAACATTTATTTCTCGCACAGAATGACACGTTTCTATGGGGGATAGAACATTGGCATAGACTAGGGATTTACTCAAATAAAATAAAATAAAATTTTATTTGTCACATAGACATGGTTAGCAGATGTTAATGCAAGTGTAGAGAAATGCTTGTGCTCATAGTTCCGACAATGCAGTAATAACCAACAAGTAATCTAACCTGACAATTTCACAACAGCTACCTTATACACACAAGTGTAAAGGAATGAAGAATATGTACCTAAAAATATATGAATGAGTGATGGTACAGAACGGCATAGGCAAGATGCAGTATATGGTATCGAGTACAGTATATACATATGAGATGAGTAATGTAGTGTATGTAAACATATAAAAGTGCCATTGTTTAAAGTGGCTAGTGATACATTTATTACATCAAGATGGCAAGATGCAGTAGATGGTTTAGAGTACAGTATATACATATGAGATGAGTAATGTAGGGTATGTAAACATTATATGAAGTGGCATTGTTTAAAGTGGCTAGTGATACATGTATTACATCAAGATGGCAAGATGCAGTAGATGGTTTAGAGTACAGTGTATACATATGAGATGAGTAATGTAGGGTATGTAAACATTATATGAAGTGGCATTGTTTAAAGTGGCTAGTGATACATTTTTCATAAATGTTTAAATTATTAAAGTGGCTGGAGTTGAGTCAGTATGTTGGCAGCAGCCACTCAATGTTAGTGGTGGCTGTTTAACAGTCTGATGGCCTTGAGATAGAAGCTGTTTTTCAGTCTCTCGGTCCCTGCTTTGATGCACCTGTCCTGACCTCACCTTCTGATAGCGGGGTGAACAGATAATGGCTCGGGTGGTTGTTGTCCTTGATGATCTTTATGGCCTTCCTGTGACATCGGGTGGAGTAGGTGTCCTGTAGGGCAGGTAGTTTGCCCCCGGTGATGCATTGTGCAGACCTCACTACCCTCTGGAGAGCCTTACGGTTGTGGGCGGTGCAGTTGCCGTACCAGGCGGTGATACAGCCCGACAGGATGCTCTCGATTGTGCATCTGTAGAAGTTTGTGAGTGCTTTTGGTGACAGGCCGAATTTCTTCAGAATCCTGAGGTTGAAGAGGCGCTGCTGCGCCTTCTTTACCACGCTGTCTGTGTGGTTGGACCAATTCAGTTTGTCCGTGATGTGGAAGAGGAACTTAAAACGTACTACCCTCTCCACTACACGTCTTGTCAGCTGAAGAAAAGTAAATGTGGACAATTCGTCGAGCATATTCAAAGTGTGCCTCTGATTTTGATAAGCAGGATGCCCGCCGTTGCATCCCCGATGTGTCTGTTTTCACTTCTACTTCGGAGCTTCGCTTCCTGTGAGAAGTACCCGATCATGTGACGGGCATTGGCTAATAAGAATTGAGATATCTGAGAGAGCCATTTGAGTGAAAGGTGCTTTGGTGCACACCGATTGGCAGCGGTGAGAAGGGAATTATAATTATTATATGCAGCCTTATAATGGCACAATGGCCACTTTGGCATGGATACCCCCCCCTCCCAAACTGGAGATTGTTATTGCAGATCTCATAAACGACCTCTCCAGAATCCGTGACAGAACTTTAACACCTGCATTTATTCCACCTTTCCTTAACTTTGTTTTTATACATTCTCATCCTCCCAGATCAGTAACAGACAAATGAAATTCATTAACAGCCTTTAGTGTCTATCGTGCTGTAAAGTTGCAGCAGAGCGGGGGCTGTGGTTGGCATGGAAACACGGACTGTAGGCGAAGGTTACAGTGGTGTCTAACCTGCTAGGACGCACGTACAAACAGGATAATTATTGTCTGGCTATCATCAGCACATAGAATGCCGGGGAAATGTGTGTGTGTGTGTGTGTGTGTGTGTGTGTGTGTGTGTGTGTGTGTGTGTGTGTGTGTGGAGGGGGGAGGGGGGAGGGGGGGTTGTTGTTTATCCAAAAGCAAAAGTTTCCAAATTAATGCATGGTGCTGACTGTAAATACCTGACTGTGTTGACAATGGCAAATAATGCAGAAAGATTACTATTCTCAGACACTATTAAAGTAATGCAATACCTTGAATACCAAAACACTTGAATGTGATTCAGCCTTTACTGCTCAAATGTTTGTATACTGTCGTGGATAATCGTCTCAGAAATATAACACTCTTATAAGAACTTGTAAAATCAATAAAGACTTTTAATACAATGTATCACAAGCCGGGGTGGTCCGCGGATCACACACCTTCCCAGAGCACTGTCTCTCCCTTTATACACACACACACACACACATGAGATCATTACATACTTTAATTACATTACTTCTCCTAGGTCATCTGCCACTATTATCCTTCATTTCAGGCTTCCTGCTTGTTTACGCCCAATAACGCCTGTATCCGCTCTTGATTAGATTATAATGGTGGCAGGACCCTCTTATCTCCTAAAATTAATATATGTCTATCTTACCCTAAGCACTTATGGCCTTTACCCTAAGCACTTATGGCCTTTCCTCTCTATTTTATCTTCATAATAGTGTCCTGCTCTTTCCATAAATGCACTTTAAGGCAAGTACGGCTTTGGCCATCTGCTAATCTTTGGTTTCCTGTATTTACCAGAATGGCAAATGCATTCACTCATGTCTGCTCCTTCTCCTCTAATGTACACTTCTATGTCTGTCCCTAAATGTATCATTCACTCCCACAATACTGATTTAATTTCAAAGCCACCAGCAACAACCAACAGTTCATCATTTCATAACTGTGAGGTATAGTCTCTTCCTTTGCTATTGCTACCCCTCTAAGATGTAATCCAATACATGACTGCATCCGAAATGGCACCTGTCAAAAGTATTGCACTATATAGGGAATAGGGTGCCATTTGGGATAAACACATATTGACGTATTTACCTGAGAGCACCACATGCACAGCATAAGAATTCACATTAACAGGTGTTTATCGAACTCCAGCTAGTACCACCTGCTGAAGTATCTTACAGGTGTGTGTGTGTGTGTGTGTGTGTGTGTGTGTGTGTGTGTGTGTGTGTGTGTGTGTGTGTGTGTGTGTGTGTGTGTGTGTGTGTGTGTGTGTGTGTGTGTGTGTGTGTGTGTGTGTGTGTGTGTGTGTGTGTTTGCGTCTGTTTTGTGAAAAGTGCCTGCACTTAAATGTATTCCAACAGACGTGGCACGGCTCTGAATGTGTCACTGATGAGACGACAAGCCAACCAGTAAACAATTTGCATCATTAGAGGCATGTGAGCTTGTCACACTCCCACCGTAAATGAGTCATAGTACATTGTGTAGCAACATTGAAATTCATCAGCCACCTCAGTCTAGTAGAGAGGATATACGCTGTGTACAAAATATTAGGAACACCTTCCTAATATTGAGTTACACTCCCTTTTGCCCTCAGAACAGCCTCAATTTGTCAGGGCAGGGACTCTACAAGGTGTCAAAAGCTTTCCACAGGGATGCTGGCCCATGTTGCCTCCAATGCTTCTGACAGTTGTGTCAATTTGGCTGGATGTCCTTTGGGTGGTGATCTGTTGGAGCATTCTTGATACACACGGGAAGCTGTCTTTGGCTATTTGATGGACATAATTGGTAATGAAATGTAAAAGAATGGTAGTATCATTGTGTCCCCAATGAAAAACATTGCATCATGCTAAATAAAAGAGGTACAAAAGGTTACATCTGAGCCTGCTTTGAGAAATACTGTCTAGGTAGAAGGTGTCTGACGGAGCCTGACATGAGATATACTGTCTAGGTAGAAGGTGTCTGACGGAGCCTGACATGAGATATACTGTCTAGGTAGAAGGTGTCTGACGGAGCCTGCCATGAGATATACTGTCTAGGTAGAAGGTGTCTGACGGAGCCTGACATGAGATATACTGTCTAGGTAGAAGGTGTCTGACGGAGCCTGACATGAGATATACTGTCTAGGTAGAAGGTGTCTGACGGAGCCTGCCATGAGATATACTGTCTAGGTAGAAGGTGTCTGACGGAGCCTGCCATGAGATATACTGTCTAGGTAGAAGGTGTCTGATGGAGCCTGACATGAGATATACTATCTAGGTAGAGGGTGCCTGAAGGTAAGGAGACAAATCTCTCTCCAGAGGCGTGTGATTGCCACACCACTACGGTTAATATGAATGGCTGGTGGTTCTGTATTTATTCACACACCTCAAGTATCAATCAGTGTCTCTGCTTCCTGTCTTGCTTTCAAAGGCTCCCCCCAAAGCCCTGGACCACAAAGGCCCTTTCAAACAATATCTTCTAAGGTTTCAATAGAATGACCAAGGACTTTTACATCTCTGTGAAGTTTCCAGATCCACCAGAGAGCCTGCTGCTCTGCCAATCTTTAATTAAAATCTGACTATACGCACCTGCAGGGAACACACATTCTTCAGAGGGAAGAGATATTGAGATATTGTCACCATTCCAGCTACTTGATAATCGTGATGATTGAATTTGCGGTGGCCATCTCGTTTGGGATCGATTTCAGTTTAGCCCGCTATTAATTTGGCTTAAGAATTCCATAGGATCTTTCTATTGATTTGAATGCAATGCAGGGTCACCCTGTGATCATTACCAATAAAGGAGGGAGAGAGAGCCAAGGAGGATGTTTTTGTGTTAACAGAAAGTATCCTAGTATTCATGGTGTGAGGACACGTGTGTAGCCTAGTGCAGTCTATTCTACTGTACCACAGCTAGCAGCTAGCAGGTGCTGTGTACATCCAATATGTAATCCAATATGATTTCAGGAGAAACACGCAGGAGATTTTGGAAGGGTAATTGATAAGGGGATTGCCTAACAACGGATTTTTTTTGGAGTGGGATTACACGTTCCGGGAAGCAAGAGGATTTAGAAATGAAGTGACGAGAGGATCTGAGTCACAGTGCACACACACACACACACACACACACACACACACACACACACACACACACACACACACACACACACACACACACACACACACACACACGCAGACCCGCACACACACAGTGTCTCGTCTAACTGCTACCACATTCTGCCTAATATTGCTGAATGGGGAAAGAGGAAAGAGATTTTCCCAGAAATCTCTCAGTAAGACCCTTATCAAAAGCTTAGAGGAGTTGCCTGCTTGCTGCAGTGAGTACCTCTCTCTCTCCCTCCCTCTTTCTCTCGCTCCCTCTCCCTCTTTTTCTCACTCCCTCTTTCCATCTTACTATCTCGGTTGCTCTCGCCTGTCTCTCTCTCTACCGCTTTCTCAAAGTATACTCTCCTCACAAAGACACAGCCTGCTGTGTAGAAAGGGGCCTGCTTGTGCCGTGTTTGGATTTGACATTATAAATGTGTTTTAAAAGAGGAAGACATGACCCCACTATAGCCTTGAGACACTCACAATCCTCACAACGCTGTTAATGAGCCAGGTCCCTTTCAAGTTAAAACAGACCCAGTCGAAGAGATTATTTCCTACCCAAAGTAAAAACAAAACTGCAGTCAGATAACTCAGCGAGAATGCAAGAAAACGCCTGCAGTCATATCTTCTTTTTTTTTAAACAGCAAAGGAAAAACAACCCCAAAAACAGGTGAACATGAGTTGTATTTAAATGTGTTTGGCTCAGATTAATTTCACCTATCATATCACTGCATGTCAATGTTAATAAGCTTTCCATGCCTACAGGGATCCATTTCGATGGCACTGGCAGTAAAAATAGTACTCTGTCAAACTGCCTATTTATCTTATGCAATGATCCTATCATCCCACTGCCATCACAAGTCACAACGCATTAGTCCAACTTCCTGGCTGATGTTCCTCATTAGAGGGAAAGGGACATAGTATACAGGGTCATCAGAGAGTATTCACACCCCTTTACTTTTTCCACGTTTTGGTTTGTTGCAGATTTTGTGTTACTGATCTACACACAATACTCCATTATGTCAAAGCGGAATTTAGTTTGTAGAACATTTTAGAAATTCATTAAAAAAATTAAAAGCTGAAATGTCTTGAGTCAATATCTATTCATCCCCTTTATTATGGCACGCCTACAAAGTTAATGAGTATAAATTGGCCAAACAATTAATAGGTTGTATGGTGTTTAATAGTATTTAACATGATTTTTGAATTACTAACTCATCTCGGTACCCTACACATACAGATCATTGTAAGGTCCCTCACTTGAGCAGTGAATCTCAAACACAGATTCACCCACAAAGATCAGGGAGGATTTCCAATGCCTCACAAAAGATCAGGGAGGGTTTCCAATGCCTCACAAAGATCAGGGAGGGTTTCCAATGCCTCACAAAGATCAGGGAGGGTTTCCAATGCCTCACAAAGATCAGGGAGGGTTTCCAATGCCTCACAAAGATCAAGGAGGATTTACAATGCCTCACAAAGATCAGGGAGGGTTTCCAATGCCTCATAAAGATCAGGGAGGGGTTCCAATGCTTCACAAAGATCAGGGAGGATTTCCAATGCCTCACAAAGATCAGGGAGGGGTTCCAATGCCTCACAAAAAGATCAGGGAGGATTTCCAATGCCTCACAAAGATCAGGGAGGATTTCCAATGCCTCACAAAGATCAGGGAGGGTTTCCAATGCCTCACAAAGATCAGGGAGGATTTCCAATGCCTCACAAAGATCAGGGAGGGTTACCAATGCCTCACAAAGATCAGGGAGGATTTCCAATGCCTCACAAAGATCAGGGAGGGTTTCCAATGCTTCACAAAGATCAGGGAGGATTTCCAATGCCTCACAAAGATCAGGGAGGGTTTCCAATGCCTCACAAAGATCAGGGAGGGATTCCAATGCCTCACAAAGATCAGGGAGGATTTCCAATGCCTCACAAAGATCAGGGAGGGTTTCCAATGCCTCACAAAGATCAGGGAGGGTTTCCAATGCCTCACAAAGATCAGGGAGGGATTCCAATGCCTCACAAAGATCAGGGAGGATTTCCAATGCCTCACAAAGATCAGGGAGGGTTTCCAATGCCTCACAAAGATCAGGGAGGGTTTCAAATGCCTCACAAAGATCAGGGGGGATTTCCAATGCTTCACAAAGATCAGGGAGGATTTCCAATGCCTCACAAAGATCAGGGAGGGTTTCCAATGCCTCACAAAGATCAGGGAGGGTTTCCAATGCCTCACAAAGATCAGGGAGGATTTCCAATGCCCCACAAAGATCAGGGAGGGTTTCCAATGCCTCACAAAGATCAGGGGGGATTTCCAATGTCTCACAAAGATCAGGGAGGATTTCCAATGCCTCACAAAGATCGGGGAGGATTTCTAATGCCTCACAAAGATCAGGGAGGGTTTCCAATGCCTCACAAAGAAGGACCTCTATATGTAGATTTAAAAAAAGAAGCTGACATTGAATATCCCTTTGAGTGTCATGAAGTTATTAATTACACTTTGAATGGTGTATCAAGACACCCAGTCTCTACAGCTGCCAGAGAGGAAAGAAACCACTGAGGGATTTAACCATGAGGCCATTGGTGACTTTAAAACAGTTGCAGAGTGTAATGGCTGTAACAGGAGAAAACTGAAGATGGATCAACAACATTTTAGTTACACCACAATACTAACATAACTGACAGAGTGAAAAGAAGGAAGCCTGTACAGAATACAAATATTTAAAAACACGCATCCTGTTAGAAATAAGGTACTAAAATAAAACTGCAGAAAATGTGGCAAAAAAATGAACTTTATGTCCTGAATACAAAGCATTATGTTTGGGGCGAATCCAACACAACACATCACTGAGTACCACTCTTCATATTTTCAAGCATGGTGGTGGCTTGTGATGGGTATGCTTGTGATCGGCAAGGACCAGGGAGTTTTTTTTGATAAAAAGAAACAGAATAGAGCTAAGCACAGGCAAAATCATAGAGGAAAACCTGGTTCAAACTGGGAAAAGTTTTGCCTTTCAGCAGGACAATAACCTAAAACACAAGGCCAGATATACACCAGAGTTGCTTAATAAGACGTCATTGAATGTTCCTGAGTGGCCTAGTTACTGTTTTTTACGTAAAATAAGCTTGAAAATCAATGGCAAGACTTGAAAATGTCTGTCTAGCAATGATCAACAACAAACTCAACAGAATGATCAACAACCGACTTGAAGAATTTTAAGAATAATGTGCAAATATTGTACAATCCAGGTGTGCAACACTCTTAGAGACTTACCTCACAGCTGTAATCGCTGCCAAAGGTGATTCTAACAGTATTGACTCAGGGGGTTGAATACTTATCTAATCAAGATATATTAGTGTTTTATTTTTCATAATATATTTTACAAATGTTCAAATTTTTCTTCCACTTTAACATTACAGAGTATTTCGTGTAGATACTTGACTGTCACGTTCCTGACCTATTTATGTTAGTTTTTGTGTGTTAGTTGGTCAGGACGTGAGGTTGGGTGGGCATTCTATGTTATCTGTTTCTATGTTGGTTTCGGTTTGCCTGGTATGGCTCTTGATTAGAGGCAGGTGGTTTGCGTTTGCCTCTAATTAAGAGTCATATTTAGGTAGGGCATTCTCACTGTTTGTTTGTGGGTGATTGTCTCCTGTGTCAGTATGTCTGTTCGTACCACACTGGACTGTAGCGTTTGTTTGTTTCGTTTCGATGTCGTCTGTTTCCTGTACGTAAGTTTATGTTTAGTTATGTAAGTTTATGTTCAGGTTTCGTCAACGTCGTTTTGTTATTTTGTAGTTTGTAAAGTGTTTTGTTTCGTGTCGTGTTTTGCCATCATCGTTGTTAATAAAGATGGCTTATTTCCCAAAGCCTGCGTTTTGGTCTTCAGATCCCTCTCTCCTCACCTCATCCGAGGATGAGGAGAGCGTCACCCGTTACAGAATCACCCACCAACACGCTAAGACCAAGCGGCAAGGGAAAACGAAACGGAGTAAGGGACAGGAGAGAAAGGAGCAATGGACATGGGACGAGGTTTTGGATGGAAAGGGTTGCTACACTTGGGAGGAGATCCTGGCTGGGAGGGATCGCCTCCCATGGGAACAGGTGGAGACACTGAGGAGAGCAGAGGCTACCTGGGAGAGGAACCGGAGCTATGAGGGAACGCGTCTGGCACGGAAGCCGAAAAAGCCCGTAAGTAATTCCCAAAAATTTCTTGGGGGGGGGCTAGGAGATAGTGGGCCAAGGGCAGGTAGGAGACCTGCGCCCACTTCCCAGGCTTACCGTGGAGAGCGGGAGTACGGGCAGGCGCCGTGTTACGCAGTAGAGCGCACGGTGTCTCCTGTACGAGTGCATAGCCCAGTGCGGGTTATTCCACCTCCCCGCACTGGTAGGGCTAGATTGAGTATTGAGCCAGGTGTCATGAGGCCGGCTCAACGTGTCTGGTCTCCAGTGCGTCTCCTCGGGCCGGCATACATGGCACCTGCCTTACGCATGGTTTCCCCGGTTCGCCTACATAGCCCGGTGCGGGTTATTCCACCTCCCCGCACTGGTCGGGCAACCGGGAGTATTCAACCAGGTAAGGTTGGGCAAGCTCAATGCTCAAGAGTGCCAGTACGCCTCCACGGTCCGGTATTTCCGGCACCACCTCCCCGCCCCAGCCTAGTACCTACAGTGTATACACTACGCACTAGGCTACCAGTGCGTATCCTGAGCCCTGTTCCTCCTCCACGCACTCTCCCTGTAGTGCGTGTATCTAGCCCGGTGCCTCCAGTTCCGGCCCCACGCACTAAGCTACCAGTGCGTCTCCAGAGCCCTGTACACACTGTATATTCTCCCCCTACTAATCCTGATGTGCTTGTCCTCAGCCCGGCGTCACCAGTGCCGGTACCACGCATCAGGGATAGAGTAGGCTTTGAGAATACAGTGTGCCCTGTTCCTGCTCCCCGCACTAGTAGGAAGGTGCTTGTTATTAGCACGGTGCCTCCAGTTCCGGCACCACGCACCAGGTCTACAGTGCGCCATATCCGGCCAGAGCCATCCGTCTCCCCAGCGCCATCTGAGCCATCCGTCTCCCCAGCGCCATCTGAGCCATCCGTCTCCCCAGCGCCATCTGAGCCATCCGTCTCCCCAGCGCCATCTGAGCCATCCGTCTCCCCAGCGCCATCTGAGCCATCCGTCTCCCCAGCGCCGTCTGAGCCATCCGTCTGCCAGGAGCCTGCAAAGCCGCCCGTCTGCCATGAGCCTGCAAAGCCGCCCGTCTGCCATGAGCCTACAGAGCCGTCAGCCAGACAGGAGCCGCTAGAGCCGTCAGCCAGACAGGAGCCGCTAGAGCCGTCAGCCAGACAGGATCTGCCAGAGCCGCCAACCAGACAGGATCTGCCAGAGCCGCCAACCAGACAGGATCTGCCAGAGCCGCCAACCAGACAGGATCTGCCAGAGCCGCCAACCAGACAGGATCTGCCAGAGCCGCCAACCAGACAGGATCTGCCAGAGCCGCCAACCAGACAGGATCTGCCAGAGCCGCCAACCAGACAGGATCTGCCAGAGCCGCCAACCAGACAGGATCTGCCAGAGCCGCCAACCAGACAGGATCTGCCAGAGCCGCCAACCAGACAGGATCTGCCAGAGCCGTCAGAGCGCCATGAGCAGCTAGAGCCGTCAGAGCGCCATGAGCAGCTAGAGCCGTCAGAGCGCCATGAGCAGCCAGAGCCGTCAGAGCGCCATGAGCAGCCAGAGCCGTCAGAGCGCCATGAGCAGCCAGAGCCGTCAGAGCGCCATGAGCAGCCAGAGCCGTCAGAGCGCCATGAGCGTCGAGAGCCGTCAGCCTGCCATGAGCGTCGAGAGCCGTCAGCCTGCCATGAGCGTCGAGAGCCGTCAGCCTGCCATGAGCGTCGAGAGCCGTCAGCCTGCCATGAGCGTCGAGAGCCGTCAGCCAGCCATGAGCATCGAGAGTCGTCAGTCAGCCATGAGCTGCCCTTCAGCCGGAAAAGGCTAGATACCCAGAACTGCCCATCAGTCCAGAGCTGTCTCTCTGTCCGGAGCTGCCTTTCAGTCCGGAGTTGCCCCTCTATCCTGATCTCCCTCTCTATCTTTATCTACCTCTATAGTCTTATCTATCCCTCTGTCTTGGTTTATCTCTCTGTCCCGGTATTGTCATTATTAGATATGTTATTAGGAGGATTTTGTGGGGGAAGTAAGAGGGTGGACATTCTTGAAGGGAGGGGGCTAGGATGGATTATGGTGGGGTGGGAACCGCGCCCGGAGCCTGAGCCACCACCGTGGTTAGATGCCCACCCAGACCCTCCCCTAGACTTTGTGCTGGTGCGTCCGGAGTTCGCACCTTGTGGGGGGGGTACTGTCACGTTCCTGACCTATTTATGTTAGTTTTTGTGTGTTAGTTGGTCAGGACGTGAGGTTGGGTGGGCATTCTATGTTATCTGTTTCTATGTTGGTTTCGGTTTGCCTGGTATGGCTCTTGATTAGAGGCAGGTGGTTTGCGTTTGCCTCTAATTAAGAGTCATATTTAGGTAGGGCATTCTCACTGTTTGTTTGTGGGTGATTGTCTCCTGTGTCAGTATGTCTGTTCGTACCACACTGGACTGTAGCGTTTGTTTGTTTCGTTTCGATGTCGTCTGTTTCCTGTACGTAAGTTTATGTTTAGTTATGTAAGTTTATGTTCAGGTTTCGTCAACGTCGTTTTGTTATTTTGTAGTTTGTAAAGTGTTTTGTTTCGTGTCGTGTTTTGCCATCATCGTTGTTAATAAAGATGGCTTATTTCCCAAAGCCTGCGTTTTGGTCTTCAGATCCCTCTCTCCTCACCTCATCCGAGGATGAGGAGAGCGTCACCCGTTACATTGACAAAAAAATGACAATGAAATCCATTTTCATCCCACCTTGTAACACAACAAAATGTGGAATAAATCTAGGGGTGTCAATAATTTCTGAAGGAACTGTAAATAGCTCAACATGTGTCCTAAATGTTGTTGTTGTTTGTTGTTTGTAAACAACAACAAGGTCAGGGTCAACACAACTAAGAACATTGTATTTGGCACAAATCATTCCCTAAATTCTAGACCTCAGCTGAATCTGATAAGATTGGTGTGACTGTTGAACAAGTTGAGGAGACTAAATGACTTGGTGTTACCTTGGATTGTAAACTATCACAGTCAAAACAGATAGATTCAATGGTTGTAAAGATGGGGAGAGGTCTGTCCATAATAAAGAGATGCTCTGCTTATTTGACACCACACTCCAAAAAGCAAGTCCTGCAGGCTCTAGTTTTGTCTTATCTTGATTATTGTCCAGTCATATGGGAAAGACCTAGTTAAGCTGCAGCTGGCCCAGAACAGAGCGGCACGTCTTGCTCTTCATTGTAATCAGAGGGCTAAAATTAATACTATGCATGCAAGTCTCTCTTGGCTGAGAGTTGAGGAGAGACTGACTGCATCACTTCATCTTTGTAGAAGAAACATTTTGTTGAAAATTCCAAATTGTTTGCATATTCAACTTACTCACAACTCTGACACACACCCTTACCCCCACCAGACATGCCACCAGGGGTCTTTTCACAGTCCCCAAATTCAAGAAAGCGTACAGCATTATATTGAGCCATTATTTAATGGAACTCCCTTCCATCTCATATTGGTCAAATGAACAGCAAACCTGGTTTCAAAAAACAGACAATGCAACATCTCACGGCCCAACGCCTCTCCCCTATTTCACCTAGATAGTTTGTGTGTATGTATTGATATGTAGGCTACATGTGCCTTTTTTAAATTGATGTAGTTCTGTCCTTGAGCTGATATTGTCTATTAATGTTCTGTATTATGTCATGTTTCATGTTTTGTGTGGAACCCAGGAAGAGCAGCTGCTGCTTTCTCAACAGCTAATGGGGGATCCTAATAAAATACCAACACTACAGTTTGAGTCCAGTCTAGTGCTGGCAGGAGTTCAGATCTTTGGCCTAACACTGTGTTGGGGGCCAGGGCCTCACGGCCAGAGCCGTGGGTGGGTGGAATAAGAAAGAGGACAAACATGTACTCAGGAAGAGGTAGTGCCATATTCAGGAGAAGAACATAACAGCGAGGGAGACCATTTTGAACAAAATAACAACAGCGAAGGAGAAGAGAATAGGTTAGAGGCAGCATGGAACATTTTACAGCAGTAGATTATGGAAATATTAGAGGCAGCATGAAACCTTTAACAGCAGTAGATTATAGAAATATTAGAGGCAGCATGAAACCTTTAACAGCAGTAGATTATGGAAATATTAGAGGCAGCATGAAACCTTTAACAGTGGTAGAGAATGGAAATATTAGAGGCAGCATGAAACCTTTAACAGTGGTAGAGAATGGAAATATTACTTCCTTAGAAAAGGCAGAGTAGACACTCGCTCACACACAGAAATATACACACGCGCTGTGTAGCTAAGGTAACACACATCAGAGACTGAGTGACTATTAGCTGATAATGAGACTGGTGGAGGACCAACCACAGCTCAATTCACACTTGTGAACCAGAGGACCAAATTCATTCTCCATTGTTCCAGACCTCAATCATATGGTTTTCCATTGTTCCAAACCTCAATCATAGGATTTCTCCATAGATATATAATTATTTTACATTCCTTTTCCTGACAAAATTTACCATGTCAGATTGTGAGCCATACTGGCAGAATCTGTCAGTTTGGGACAAGGCTGATAATTAGCTGTTTCACCTTTGGTTTCTGTCAGAAACTTTTGTGAGAAACTTACAAGGTTACAAGAGTTTTTTAATTTTTTATATCACCCTTTTGCTCTAACCCTCAGCTTCCAGTAGCAGAACCAAGGAAGCGACTAAAGGGATTAGACAGACAAGCAAACAGCGCCCAAATGTTTTCCCCTTCCACTTTAAGCCCAGGTGCCATTAAAGCAGCAGAAAAAAAGTCTATTTTTGCTCCATTTCCTTTCCCACTCACTGCCGCTAACTAAGCCTACCTTTCTTAATCTAAAACCACATGTACCTAGTTCATTCCACCATGCATTCCCATCCAAGTCTATTTCTCTTGCTATGCTGCAGTTAGTGTTTTCTACCCCTTCCCTTTTCTTTCAAACTCAATTTCAAAGAGTCCCTGGAGACAGCAGTGGCCTCCGAGTTGGTCGATCACATTTTCTCATTAATTTAGAGGCGGTAGATGCCTTCCGATTACAGCATGAATAATAAATAGGCCTGTGAGTCTCACTGCAGTGGGTGTGCCAGGCAGACCTACTGTTTAATTTACTGTCTATCCAACAGTAATAGGGAAGCGGCTTCTCCAAAGTGGCAGCAGGAACACATTACATTGTTGTTCCAGACTTAATAAACAACCAGTCAAGTCCTGTTACTGTATGGATGGATGTTCCCAGAGAATCCCAGTCAGGGCCCCAAAGAATAGTCCTGTGGCATTTTACATGCCGTTTCTGTTTGACATAGATTGGAGAAAGCAAGTTGTGTTCCCTCTAATACTAGTTTTAGATTGCTGTGTGAGGAACTACTTCACTAATTAGTTGATCTATGTGATGGTGGTTCTGGATCAGATTGTTGCTTAAGTGTCCCTGTGTATCACTGTTCTATACATGTAATCACTTTCATTTGAGTCTAACAAATTACATAAAATAGGCTAGTAGCAAGGCCTCCAAATTTGTTAGATACCCCTACCCGAGGTAGAACAAAGCACACGCATGTTTTTTCACATCTCTAATTTCTCCCATTTATTAAATGGATGGTTGTGTACAAATATCTTTCTGTAAAAGTGGTTAAATGTAGCGATAGTGTGACACACCCCATAAACTCAAAAAATACAGAATGCCACAAACTCATTTAACCCAATATTACAAGCTCTGATATTGCTAACATTTGGAATACAAGTAGTCAGTTGTCTACCCTACATACACAAAAACAGCATTAGGATATCTTAATGCATCTAGGACATATAGAAAAGTAAACATAGAGATACAATAGACGGAAATATCAACTATGAATATTTGATTAATGTAAGCTTTACTTTTTGGTAGCTGATTAATAGACACATTTGCTCTCGTTCAGTCCTGCATGGTAGCTGGCTCACAAAAATACATACAGTTACACGTGTTTTGATGCTGTGGTTATTGTAATTGGGTATAAGATGAACAAGCGTGCTCATACATCGAAAAAAAATAAGAAATGGGGGTCCAAGGATCTTTGAAGGATTTTGTCTTTAGCCCCTACTCATGCAATTTAGTCAGGGGGCCACCACAGATTAGCTTTGGGGCCACCCTGGATTTTTCCTCAAATCCCATAGAGCTGCCATAATACGATTTGATGGAGGTCAAATCGTCTCTTGGTATAACTAGGACTGAGTGGCACTGGAATGACTACGTTTTGTTTGAATAACTGAAGCCGAATAAAAAAACATGAGCTGGCGCACACCTAGAAAAATGATTTTGTGTGGAGATGCTGACTAATGGTGAATAAACTATAAACTAATCAAAATAAAGAGTGTCGCACACTCCATATTTAAACTCCCAGTAATTTATTGGGTAAATCACCAACGTTTCGGCATCACTGTGCCTTCTTCAGGGTGATGTCATGAATACTTGAACCAGGTTATGTAGACAAACAGTGTAATTAGTGCAACCAATGACAATAATGAGGGGTGTGTCATAATGATTAAGTTATTTAGAATGAATTGAGAGAACATTTTCAAAAACAATAGTTTATGGCATATTAAATATATTAGGCTATTGTTATCATATGGAAACATAATTGAATATTGTACATAATATTAGCAACAACATACATTATTGTTTAATTAAATGTCACATATTTAATTGTTTCCTATTTCATTTATATGTGTTACATGTGATCTTTTGGTTCAACCTTAATGCATAATGAGCATCATCAACAGGGGGAACATATTGGGTTTACGCTAATAAGCTGTAGAAAAAATATATAAATTTGTAAGAAATGTTCATAAAAGAGAGAATTGTTCATAAGAATGGCCAATATTCAGACCACTAGGGGTCAATTTTTTAGAAAGGATATCCAGTAAGCCTCTCTTTGTAGTAGTAGGATCTCCATGTTACCTCCTCTCCTTGGTAGAGCAACATGCTCAATGCCTGTGTATATGAGGGAGGAGATGGGATGGTTAGCTTCAACAAAGTGAGCTGCTACTGGATGAACAATGTCCTTCCACCTGATTGAGCTGCGGTGTTCTGCTCTGCGTTGTTTTAATTGTCTTTTCGTTTGTCCTACGTGGGCTTTACCACATGAACAGGTGATGAGATAGATTACTCCCTTGGTCTTGCATGAGATGATACCCCTAACAGGGATTTTCAGACCTGTATGTGGGTGTCTGAAGAAGGATCTTTTTATAGTGATATTTCACTGTGCGCATGAACCACATTTGTAGTTTCCATTTGGAATGGGTGTCAAGAGTGTCTGAGTGGGCTCAGAGGGCAGTTCAAATCTCACCAAGCTATCTCCAATATTGCAACCACGCTTATAGACCACCAGTGGGGGTTCTTGAAGAGGTGTGCAATTTTTTTGTCTGATTGCAGAATATGCCAGTGCTTTTTCAGGATTGCTTTCATTTTCTCCGACCACTTGGTGTACTTGGGGCAAAAGACGGCTGCGTTGTTTTTCTTCTTTGGTTGAGTTTTTAGTAATTCCTCACTTGGTTTTTGAGAAATTTTCATCATTGCAGCATCAACAGTTTTGTCTTTGTAGCCTTTCATTTTGAATGTATCTGTCATTTCTTTAGCATTGCTGTCAAAATCTGTCTGGTGGCCACATATTGGTTTAACCCTGCATTAATGGCTATATGGTAGACCATTCCTGAGGGGAAGGGGATGCATACTATCCGCACATAGCAGGGTATTGCGGTCTGTGTGTAATGCATCATTCTCTTTGAGGATCCATACTTCCAGGTAGTTTGGAATTAATTGAGTTCCTGTTGACTTCCTTTCCAGAGCACAAAGACATCATCTATGTATCTCTTCCATAGGAGGATTTTAGAAAGTAGTGGGTGTGTCTGTTTTGTAAAGGAGCGCTTCCTCAAATTGTCCCATATACAGGTTCACATAGTTGGGGGAAAAGGGAGAGCCCATGGCTACACCCCAAATTTGAAGGAAAAGGTCTGAATCAAAGACAAAGTAGTTATTGGATAATATCAGTTTAGTAAGTTGTAAGATGCGATCATATGATGGAGCAAGGGTAGAGTGTCTCTGCTGAAGGGAGTGTTGCAGCGCATGCAAGCCTCCAGTGTGTGGGATGTTAGTGTACAAGCTCTCCCCATCAAAAGTGGCCAGCAGGGTGCCCTCTGTGATCCTTCGTAAGCTCTCTATCAATGAGATCATGTGACTAGTGTCTTTGACATAAGATGGAAGATTCTCAGCCATCGGTTTAATGTGATAATCCACAAACTTAGAAATGTTGGATGTCACAGAGTCGATTGCTGCTACAATGGGTCTACCTGGAGGAGGAGACACTTGTTTGTGTAATTTAGCGACTGTATAGAAAGTTGGTATCTTAGGAAATTTCACACAGAAATTCAACTTACTTTTTGGTGATTTGTCCTGATTCCAAATAGCTTTCCACTGTAGATGAGATATTATGCTGGAATTCTAGGGTAGGGTCATCATTTATTTTGTGATAGAAGTCACCTTCAGATACTTGTCGGTGACATTCATTCACATAGTTACATTTGTTTTGTATGAATAGCTGAAGCCAACAAGCTTTCCAATGTGTGTTCATGTTTTTCACGATACAAGCACATGGTAGAATAACCAAGCTACATGTCATACAACAGTCAGCCACTCTAGTAGCATACAGTGCATTTGGAAATAATTCAGACCCCTTGACTTTTTACACATTTTGTTACGTTACAGCCTTATTCTAAAATGGATTAAATTGTTTTTCCCCCTCATCAATTTAGATTTATCAAGGAACTCTCTGTATATGGCTCTGTTCATCTTTCCCTCGATCCTGACTAGTCTCCCAGTCCCTGCCTCTGAAAAACATCCCCACAGCATGATGCTGCCACCACCATGCTTCACCGTAGGGATGGTGCTAGGTTTCCTCCAAACGTGACGCTTGGCATTCAGGCCAACGAGTTCAATCTTGGTTTCATTAGACAAGAGAGTCTTGTTTGTCATGGTCTGAGAGTCCCTTTGTGTGCCAATTGTGCGCCGCTCCATGGGTCTCCCGGTTGCGGCCGGCTTCGACAGAGCCTGGACTCAAACCCAGAATCTCTAGTGGCA
Source organism: Salvelinus fontinalis (assembly GCF_029448725.1). NCBI lineage: Eukaryota > Metazoa > Chordata > Actinopteri > Salmoniformes > Salmonidae > Salvelinus > Salvelinus fontinalis. The sequence goes on from NC_074692.1 coordinate 38,178,622, forward strand.
CAGCTAGCACTGTGATGCAGTGCCTTAGACCACTGCTCCACTCAGGAGGCCAAGGTCAGGCTGTTTAATCAGCTTCTTGATATGCCACACCTGTCAGGTGGATGGATTATGTTGGCAAAGGAGAAATGTTCACTAACTGGAATGTAAATACATTTGTGCACAACATTTGAGAGAAATAAGCCATGTGCGCATGGAAAATTTCTGGGATCTTTTATATCAGTTCATGAAATATGGGACCAACACTTTACATGTTGGGTTTATATTTTTGTTCAGTGTATGTATAGCTATAACTTTCCCCACTGAAACTAAGTGTGCAAGGTTGATTCAAAGTCTTAAAGGTGACCAGGACAAGAGTGTGTCCTAACAGGTTGAGGACACAAAGTACCCAGTAGTGGTTGTAGTTCTGGAGCCTGACAGGGTTCCAAAGCTAACTGGTCATTCTGGGCAAGCTGCAGCGACAAGGGCAGTATCCTTCCTGTTTGACTGGCAGGGTATTCAGTGCTGTGTAGTGATCAGTTTCCATTTCTACAATGGCTTGGTGCAGGCACTCAGAAGATGCAGCTTTCATGCCAACGAGATCCATTTATGAACTGGAATGTTATCTCAGCCTGAATGATGCTGGGGATACTACAGCAGTGGAATGGTTGGTTGTCTGGTTGTGAAGGAGAGACTGTGAAAGGGCTGTCACAAACAGACCTGCCCTTAGATCTTTCTAAAATCTAATTGACCTGTGGTTGGAGTTGTTTTATGTTGAATTTGGCAAAAAGTCCCACATGTCACATCCTACATATTCCTTTATATTCCATTGGAAATCAGGTAGGATTATTATTTGGCCAATATTTATTGTGGGTGGTTGGCTGTGATTACAGTCTGGGACAGGCCCAGCAGGAGATGAGGAGAGTGACAGAACCTGTGAGGGTGACTTCAGGTTACCTAGAGGTTACTTAGAGTTTAGGTCATAGACTATGAAGCCTTGGTTATGATGGACCCTTAGTCAAGCACCTGGTTATGAGGGATGTAGAACAGCTCCACAGACATATATATCTGAAGATGATCCCTGGGCTTTGATGGACAGTAAAGAGGTTGCAGAGGTGGTGGAACTGATCAGGTATGGTGCACAAAGGCTGCTATCTCACAGGTATTTCATTGGTTCAGAATGAAGTTCCCTGACCGGTAAAACTTAATGTTTTTTTTAAGGTTCTGAGAACAGTTGCAGGTAGGTTCTGAGAACATTTTACTGTGGTTCCCTGCAAGTTTTCCTGGAAGGTTAATTAACTTTCTGAGTATGGAAATTATAGGTTAATTTAAGTTAATTAAATAATGTTCTGACAACATTTCAATAAGACTGCTAGCTTAGATTAACTGTTTTGTACTCCAAGCACAGATAGGACACATGGAAATAAATTTGCTTGGCATAAATCACACAAATACATTTCTTTATTACTGTGGCACGGCATCAGTGAGATTCGAACCCATGATCGTCTGTTCTCTATCCATGAAATTAGTCCACTGTGCCACCAGAATAGAGCTAGCATGCCATGTTTTTTTAACTCATGCATTATTTTAGTCTATTCAAACAGACCGAATTTCAAAGGAAACAACCACTCATTAAGATCAGGTGTGGCCAATTAGTGGGCGAGGCCAACACACCTGAACACACAAGATCGAGGATAGAGTTTTGTTGATGCTGAAAACGGAATGTATGTTTTTAAATAAAATTCTTAGAACAGTCTCTGAACATAAACATTTGTGTGTGGATTTTATGTAGTTTTCTTAATTTTCTCAGAACAAGATGAGAACATGACTTTAAATAGAATCATGAGGAAACCTGTAAGAAACATTATGAAGTACTGAAATTGCGATAGAATGTTGTTTCTTAACATTCTCTGATCTATTTGAGAAGATTCCCAATGTCAAACCAGTAGGGGAACGTTTCTAGAACATTACCAAAATGTAAATTAAATGTAACCATGTTTGAACTTTTAGGTAACATTCTGTTAAAGGAATGAAATACCAAGAAAATAACATTTTTTTGCCAAGTTCCTTAAAATGTGCAGAGAATGTACCAAAGCCAAGCAACTATCCTACACCATTTCCAGAAAGTTGTGGGAAAGTTGTATACAATAACCATATTAAAATCACCCTCTCTCCAAGCTCTAAGGAACATGTGGTTCTCAGAATGTTCTGTGCTAGCTGGGTATTAACTTTGAGTTCCATAAATGCATGATGAATAAACAAAAATGGGGGAAAATGGAAGCTTGATTTTCAAATATTCAATCCACTGTAGATTAAAAAAAATGTTTTAACAAATTGTATGGGAGAGATCTCTAAGGGACGCCATGACTGGCACAACTTGCCATTCTTCTTGAACTAATAATTACAACGATGAGAGCCGAGGCCCCACTGAACAGGCAGCTTAATCATTATTCAATAGCGCCCATCTGACTAGCATAATTGTATTATATATATGTGTATTTGGCATACATAAATAACTTTCTAATTCTGTAAAGGGCATCCTCTTGGTTCAGAGAGATATGAGCTGCTTTTCTTCACCCTGTATTTTCAAGGTAGTATGTCTCCCTCTACAGGTTACGAGGTGCATATTCACAACTCACATTTCCCAGTGACTCAACCTGAGGACCTATTAATTACATGCTGCACTGACAGGCAAGATAATCATGTAAATGTTATTTTCGGGATTTCAATCAGTGCAATTAAATGTCTGTTTCTGTCACATTAAATGTATGCAGTTGAAATACACCATCCTGACCCTCCAATGTCCTTAATACTGTATTATTTACACATATTTCAAATCAAATGTTATTGGTCACATACACATGGTTAGCAGATGTTAATGTGAGTGTAGCAAAATGCTTGTGCGTCTAGTTCCGGCAGTGCAGTAATATCTAACAATTCCCCAACAACTACCTAATACACACAAATCTAAAAGGGGTGAATGAGAATACGTACATAAATATATGGATGAGTGATGGGCGAGCAGCATAGGCAAGTTGCAATAGATGGCATAAAATACAGTATATACATATGATATGAGTAATGTAAGATATGTAAAGCATTGTTTAAAGTGGCATTGTTTAAAGCGACTAGTGATCCATTTATTAAAGTGGCTAGTGATTGGGTCTCAATGTAGGCAGCAGCCTCTGAGTTAGTGATTGCTGTTTAGCAGTCTGATGGCCTTGAGCTAGAAGCTGTGGGGAGAACGAGGGAGTAAAGGATGTCATGTTTTCATTTGAATCAAACTGGATAATGTAAATGTCTTTTTAACTGACCAACTACACACACAAAAAGGAAGGCAACAAGTAATCAGTAAATATTTGACATTTATTTGTATACCTGAAACTTGCATGCGAATACATCTTTAAAACCTTCTATTCAAATGTGTCATTGTATTATTTGAAAGTCTCAACAACCTTAACATGACCCTGGAAGCATAAAAAGGAAGTCAACACCGTTTACATTGGCTCTGAAAGTTTTTCCTTCACCTTCTCTTCAATGTTCGCAAAGTATTTCATTTGGGCGAGAAGCGCTTTGGCAGCTTGAAGCTCACCTGTTGAAAAGAAATAGACGTTGAGTGAAAGTTGAACCATGTCTCACCAGGGCATCAGCAAGCATCTCTGAAGACTGAAGACAGGAGGGAGAGTAACAAAACCCTTTGCTATCTGAGATAGTGCAGCATACCTTTGTGCAGGGATGCATCTATTTGTTCAGTCAAGTCTTTCAACTTCTCTGCAAGTAAAAGGGCAAAGTAAAACTTGAATACATTTTGCATTTAGGGGCCATACGGTACAATTTCATCACCCCGAAAAAAAATCTAATCCGTGAGCATGTCAAAGTCATTACTGCAAAAATAAGCAAAACACTGATCCGTTTCATTAATCTCACATCCTGCCGATTCAAATCAACATACTCAAAAACAAAAAAACTAGCCTGAGTAAAATGACTTTTTCAACCCACACCTTTCATAGAGGCGCCTATCTTGGCCGACTCTTCTTTGCTTCGTGCCTCCTCCAGTGCTTGGTTGATCTCCATCAACTCCATAAGGAACAGAGGATCAGCCCCCGCATCAGTCCCCTCCTCTATCCCCATGCCATTCAGCTCGAGCTGAAAATGAAGCAGGAAGTCACTTAAAAAAACTTTACGGACATTGAAGGGAACACAACATTCCACCAGGTTGTCACAAACATATCACTGACCGTCTGGCATGTTATAAAAACCTACAAGTACAGTAGACAAACTGATGGGGGGGGGGGGGGGGGGGGGGGGGGGGCTTTGTGCTGTTGATTGCTCTTAGGGGTTCTAGGCTAGGTTACACTCAAACAATGTGACAGCTGTGGTTGTTAAAAGGGTTCTTGCTACGTTAATACTATTTGACTGATTGAATAGGTTTGAGAAAAAGGGATTGTTAAGAAAAACTGTGCTAACCACCGAAGGTTGGTGGCACCTTAATTGGGGAGGACGGGCTCGTGGCAATAGCTGGAGCAGAATACGTGGAATACTATCAAATACAAACACATAGTTTCCATGTATTTGATGCCATTCCATCCACTCCATTCTAGCCATTATTATGAGCCGTCCTCCTCTCAGCAGCCTCCACTGGTGCTAACATTAATTCAAAGTGTGTCTATATAAATAATAAAACACTTTTTTAAAAAAGGACAAACTCACCATGTAAAGGCCACGACTCAAAGGCTTGAGCAGGGTCCTGTATGCTTTGTTTACTAGGGCTGACTGGTATTCAGAGTACTCTTGTTCTTTCTGACAAAAGAAATAGACAACTTTAACTTACAAGTAAAGATTCAGTACATTGAGCACTGTACTGTAGTTAGTCTATATGCCCAGACTGACATCACATAATGGTAACATAGTCACATCCAAAATTATCAGCACCCTTGACAAAGATGAACAGAAAATGACTGTATGAAATAAATAATACAAATACGGAGTTATATTGTTAAGGTCAATGGCATCATGAACTTCACCAAGTAGCATGACATTTTAAACCTGGCTGCAAGTGGATCTTCCAGCAAAACATTAACCCCAAGTACACATCAAAATCCACAAAGAAATGGTTAATTGAGCACAAAATCAACATTTTGCAATGGCCAGCTCAGTTTCTGGACTTCAACCCCATTGAAAACCTTTGGTTTGTATTGAAGAGGACAGTTCATGAGCATAGATAAAGGAAAGATTCTGTATGGAGGAATGTCTAAGGTTTAATTTAGATTTATTAGGAACCCCATTAGCAACAGCTAGTCTTACTGGATTACAACACATGAAGAAAAAAAGACTTTAGATACATTTAAAACATGAACATGTAGTGTGTGTGTGTGCATCTATCAGTTCCACATACATGTCAGTACACACAACAATTAGATCACATGGGGGAGAGGAGTTATGCCGTGAGGTGTTGCTTCATTTGTTTTTTTGAAACCAGGTTTGCTGTGAATTTGTTCTGGACCTGGGGACTGTGAAAAGACCCCTGGTGGCATAAGTGTGTGTGTCAGTGCTGTGTGTAAGTTGATTATGGAAACAATTTGGAATTTCCAACACATTAATGTTTCTTATAAAAACAAGAAGTGACACAGTCAGTCTTTCCTCAACTCTTAACCAAGAGAAACTGGCATGCAAAGTATTAATATTAGCCCTATGATTACAATTAAGTCGGGCTGCTCCGTTCTGGGCCAGCAGCACCTTTACTAGATCTTTCTTCAAGATAAGATCAAACTAGAGTCTGCACGACTTGCTTTGTGGAGTGTGGTGTCAAAAAAAGCAGAGCATCTCTTTATTAGACAGACTTATCCCAATCTTTACAACCATTGAATCTATATGTTTTGACCATGACAGTTTACAATCTAAGGTAACACCAACTAACTTACTCTCCTCAACTTGTTCAACAGCCACACCATTCATTACCAGATTCAGCTGAGGTCTAAAACTTAGGGAATGATTTGTACCAAATGAAATGCTCTTAGTTTTAGAAATGTTCAGGACCAGTTTATTACTGGCCACCCATTCCAAAACAGACTGCAACTCTGATCTGGGACCCCGCCTAGTGCGTTCTCCAATCGTATAAAACATTTCAGGGTCAGTGCCGTTATCCTCGTAAGCAAAGGGTGTCGGAGTATTGAAAATAGGGGTGCCAATAATTCTGACCCCGATCTAATTTATTACTTGTTAAACAAAATCTCTTTCTCTGAGCAATTATATTAGTATTAAATAATCTAATTGTCAAAATAATTTTTGCATACAATATAGCTGAGTGTTTGTATTAGTTATTTTACAGTATTTTTTGCTCATCTTTATCAAGGGTACCAGTCATTTGGGATGTGACTGTATATAGAGAATATTAGACGTCAGACAGACAAAAATAAACACAAACACATTTAACACATCTTTCCTCAAACTGTCAAACTGTCACAAATGTGGGAAAGACCATGTCACCATGGGAATTACATTACAAGTTATTTCACACATTGCCACCTCTCCGATTCAGAGGGATTGGGTTGAATGCGGAAGACACATTTCGGTTGAATGCTTTAAATTGTGCAACTGACTAGGTATTCCCCTTTCCTCTATATCCATTTATCTTTAAAAGCCAAACCCTGGGTGATAATTAGATTCTTCGACAGATCTTGACACTTTACAGCGGGAAGCGGGTTGGGATGTGTCTGGATCCATCAGGGAACAGGTATAAGTGAGATGTGGCGGATGGGTGTAACGGTGGATACAAGCTTAGGATGCATCCCAAATGGCACCCTATGCCATCCAATAAAAAGTAGTGCACTACAAAGTGAATAGGGTGCCATGTTGGACTTAGTTTTGGAGATGGCTGACAGGCAGAGAGCATTTGCAGCTGTCAGGTCCTTCAAACCCAGGCAGGATCAATAGCCTCCAGTGGTGGCCAGAGGGGCTGTCATGTCAGCAGTATGCCCTTTGTCTTTACCTGGATGCCTCAAATGCAACAGGAGCATCCTGGAAACCTTGTAATTGTAAGTAATGAGTTTTACCCCCTGTAGGACAGTCAAATTAGGGGAATGTAGCCAGGGGTGCTGATTAATAATACAATCGGAAAGTTGTGTAATGATTTGGTTGTGGTAGAGGAATCCTTGGCAGCATGTTTTGCTTTCAGTCCCATTGTGCAACAGTATAAGGTCAGCTAATTAGGTGATAACTGTCTAGTCCCATTGAAGTATAGTGGGTAATTTAAATGATATCATTATCCCAGCCTATGTAGATTATAACTGTCTTGTCCCATTGAAGTATGGTGGGTTATTTAAATTATATAATTATCCCAGCCTATCCAGATTATATCATTATCCCATGATATTACAGGGTCTAAAATGGTTTTAAGTGTGAAATGCAAGCACCCATTCCTAGTGTTGTCCATTCCTAATACAGTCCATTCCTAATACTGTCCATTCCTAATACTGTACAGGCCTAATACTGTCCATTCCTAGTCCTGTACAGGCCTAGTAAAAAAAAAAAATCAAAACCTCTATTCAAACATTAGCCTTCATGAAAGTCCTAGCGTAAACCTAACCCAAGCACTGGACCAATTTTTCAAAACCCTGAACCTCGCCTTTTCTCTTATCCCAGCCTTATCCTTTTCAAAACTTGGGCAGTTATTATAATATTTGAATATCCGAACGGACGTTAGAATTCGATTAGCCTACTTCTGGGAGTATTCAAAACATGACATAGGCCTATTTGAATAAAAAGGCTAAAATGTAATTCAATTATGTATGTGACATTTTCGACATACAAGGATAGACCATGACATTTATCAAACAACAGTTTTAGGACAGTTTTTATGACCGTGTACTATTTTTTTTTTTCTTCTGTATGTAATTTTTCACAGGTGTACTTTGTTATTGTCGATCAATCAAAGCTGCACTACTGTCAGAGGCTCCACGTGTAGCCCCTTGATCAACACACTCAGTTCCATTATACTACACATAAGAGTCATTGGACGAAGGCGTCTTCTGTACGGGGGAGTTTGTAAAGGTCTGAACATGAACACGTTTTGGAAGCATATGTACCTTATCTTTCATATCAGCGAGATCAAGGTTAAATTGATACACACCTTTATAGGGTTAGGGTTCCGACACGGCCATATTTCCATGTTACAGTGCTTGTTTACGGAAAACAGAATGGACTACCTGTGCTAATTAGCCATCTGCGTCTCCAGACACCTGTATGAACGGAAGACGGACACCACAAACGTATTTTACATTTGTGAAATTAATTTGATGTGATATGAAAGTAAAAGGATTTATGTTTCAAGAAACATACCGCAATTAAGAATCGATTCACGTTTAGATGGAGTATTTGGCTGTTTTGGCTTCCAGAGCCAATACGCCTTTAAACAGAACATGTAAGGTCTTTGGACTATAAGGAGTAACGTTAGGCTCCTTTAGTCCATTATTGGGCTACTCCATGTGTAGCAAGTGAAGTGCGAGATTTCTAATCAATGCAAAATGGAATTACAATTACGGAATAAAGTTGGCTAAATGAGAAGGAATAGGCTACAATGATCAACCAATAGGTAGGCTGTTGTTTAATAAAAAAGTAGAGCTGTTGTGGATAAGAATGGGGAGCACAACAAAACAGCCTCAATTAGCCTTACTAACTTAACTGGCTAGTGTAGCTTCTTTACATCGATTTGATGGTCATCACAAGTTACCACAGTCATAAACCTAGCCTATTTCAAAATTGTATCTGCATAAAACGTAAATTTAAACCTAACCTTAGCAAATAACATTAACCACACTGTTAACCTTATGCCTAAACTTAAATTAAGACCCAAAAGCAAATTTTTGTTTTCATGAATTTTTACGATAGACAATTTTAACTTTGTGGCTGAGGTAACTATTAATGATAACCTGATTATTTGACAAGCAGAGAGTGCGCCGCAAGTCCCCATTGAAGTTTTTTAACTTGAAAAACGCATGTATTTCGAATACCCAGATATCACCCCCAAAATTGTATATCATTCTAATAGCGAAATCATTAAAAATGCCCATCCCTACTCAAAACCCAAGTGGTCCCTGCCTTATTGCTGTCAATTGACAAGCCCTGAGCCCTCCATCCATACCACAGTTTTCTGGCTGAAGTTGTCAGGGTGAAGAGACCGCTGGAGCTTCAAGTATGTTTTCTGCAGCCTCTGGGTATCCAGTGCAAAGGTCTGGTCACTTAAAATAAGCAATAACAGAGGTTAAGCATCCATTGCACTGTAGGCTACTTTAGGAGGAATCTATGTCCTATTAAAGGCCTTGTTTTTTAACTGATTGTGATTCCTACTCATACATTTATTCCACATGTCGTTGTGTTACAGCCTGAATTCAAAATAGATTAAATACATATTTTTTTTCTCAACCATCTACACACAATACTCCATAATGAAAAAGTGCAAACATGTTTTTAGAATTGTATTGAAAATGAAATACAGAATTCTCATTTACATAAGCATTCACACCCCCTGTCCTTTACACTTGTGTGTGGTTGGTGGTTGTGAAATTGTTAGATTACTTGTTAGATATTACTGCACGGTCGACCCGTGAAGCACAAGCATTTCGTTACACTCGTATTAACATCAGCTAACCATGTGTATGAACAATAACATTTGATTTGATTGTATTGCACACAGAGTGAGTCCATGCAATTATTATGTGACTTGTTAAGCACATTTTTACTCATGAACTTATTTAGGCATTCCATAAGAAAGGGGTTGAATACTTATTGACTCAAGACATTTAATATTTTCATTTTTAACAGTGGTGGAAAAAGTACTCAATTGTCAAGATACCTTTTATAGAAAATGACACAAGTAAAAAAGTCACCCAGTAAAATGAGTAAAAGTCAAAAGGTGTTTGGTTTTGAATATACTTAAGTATCAAAAGTAAATGCAATTGCTAAAATATAGTTAAGTATCAAAAGTAAAAAAGTAGAATTCATTTCAAATTCCTTATATTAAGCAAGCCAGATGGCACGATTTTCTGGTTTTGAATTTATGGATAGTCAGGGGCACACTCCAACACTCAGACTCCATTTCCAAATAAAGCATTTGTGTTTAGTGAGTCTGCCAGATCAGGAGGCAGTAGAGATGACCAGGGATGTTCTCTTGATAAGTATGTCCTTCAAAGCATTCAAAATGTAATGAGTACTTTTGGGTGTCTGGGAAAATGTATGGAGTAAAACGTACATAATTTTATTTAGGAATGTAGTGAAATAAAAGTTGTCAAAAATATGAATAGTAAAGTACACTACAGAAAGAAAAAACGACATAAGTAGGACTTTCACTTAACACCACTGATTTTTGTATTCATTTTTAAAGTTTTCTAAAAGCATAATCCCACTTTGAAATTATGGGGTATTGTGTGTAGGCCAGTGGTACACAATCTCAATGTAATACATTTTAAACTCAGGCTGTAACACAAAACAATTGAAAACGTCAAGGGGTGTGAATACTTTCTGGATGCACCGTTTGTGATGAGTGCAAACAAAATGAATAATAATAATGATAATAACAGTGCCTCCAATGTTACATAATGTAACATTTCAATTGAAAACGTTATATCACTCACCACTCCATAATCAGGAAATAGGATGCCCTCTCATCTGGAGGCTGGACAAAGTTACACGATAAACAGAAGAAGGCCGGAGTTTGTTCGACAGACTGGCCACAGTTCCAACAGTGTAGCTCCACAGAGGCTGTGCAGAAAGTCCTTTGCAGTGAACTGACATGTTTTACTATACTTTCGTTAAGTAATCTGAAGCCTGTGTGCCTCCTTGTGCCCTTACTGTTGAAGGTGATAGAGTTGTTGCATAGCGTTGCACGAGACGAAGCCTTTGATAAGCATTGCCTGATAGCTAATAACTTCGGTGAATGCTGAAGAGCCTGAGATATGCAAATAACGCCTAAATTATTCAGTGAAAGCATTGTTGACAGGTGAAAGCATAGGTTAGTTCTCTAAATTTTATACTAGAGCACTTCCCGGAGAATTATGTTTCTTCTTCTACTGTGTGATAAGCGACAAAAAAGCGCACTACTGCCGCCTATCGGAAATGGGCATAATTGCAGGCTGCAATGCTCAACGACAACAGATGAAAAGAAGGCAACACTAGCTAGCTAAAATTAGCTAGCCCCACACCATCATGTATTTCTGTTAGCCTGTGGTGTTCGCCAGCCTTGCTGCAGTGGAGCAAAACTGAGTAAGTTGTCTAGTAACTAGACTATAGTTAGTTAAAACGATAGTCAAGATGGGCCTTACTTCTCTGAGAGTTGTTTATGGTAATGCCGGTCGAGCTAACGTTTTAATGCTAAGAAATGTCAGCTAGCAAGCTACGCTAGCTAACGTTATAGCTAGCTAACCAGTTTAACTATAACTGGTGTATGTTTCTAAGCTAGCCATCACTGAAATTATAACATCAATAGCTACACACTGTCTAATTGATCATCGATTAAAGGCTATCTAGCAGCTGAACTTCTCAATCGTCTGCATCATATACCGGTTTTATCTGGCATGACTTGGCCAACTAGCTACTGTAGCTAGTTAGCTATCATTAGTTACCTAGCTAGCTGTCATTTACGTTAGTTACTAAATGTATATGACAAGGCTAGATAGTTAGCAGGGTAAATAATGTATCTAGACTGTCTAGCTAGAGTATTTCACCATGGAGATTGCAATTGTCTCTTGAATTTCATGAGATCATCCATGTGTTTTGAACTTTGCAAACTGGTCACATCATCAGACTCCAGAATAAGCCATGTCATGTAATGTGTGTGTCACCCTTTCAAGTGCTTAAATCCACATGTCTTCCCAGGCATGTGATTTCAACTTTGGGAATGGGATGTCAGACTTATGTAAGCTTAAGCTGTTAGTGTTGTATACAAGCCTACATCTTGCCAGTCTGTTTGCTAGCTAGTGAGTTTGTCTGATAGGTATTAACCCCAGTGCTACAAGACCAGACATTAAATAGTTGCTTGCTAGGCCTAATTAGGCTTATTCCTCTTCCAATTTCCTTCCGTTTTCAGATTAGGCACCCATTCCTATGGAGATAGAAGACACCTGGGCTCATGAGGATCGATGGGCTTTCACTGAGTGGGATATCCACCAACGACCACACCAGGTACCGAAGTACAGATCACACCAGTATCAACACTGTGGTAAGAGCTCCAGAGTGGAGCAGTGGTCTAAGGCACTGCATCTCAGTGCAAGAAGCGTCACAACGGGCCCTGGTTCGAATCCAGGCTGTAACACATCTGGCTGTGATTGGAAGTCCCATAGGGCGGCGCACAATTGGCCCAGCGTAATCCGGGTTTGGCCGGGGTAGGCCGTCATTGTAAATACGAATTTGTTCTTAACTGACTTGCCTAGTTAAATAAAAAAAAGAGCAGATGCCTAGATACCTGCACAGTTAACAGAAATTAGGCTAGTCTCCCAGAGATGTCATCTAGCCATGTTTCTAACTCTTCAATTATCTGTGCAGTACTCAGAATTATTGTGTACCTCATATTACATAAGAATATGAAGTTTGGTCATTCATGTGGCTACTCTCACTCACTGAGTGCTGTCTTTTTGTGCTTCTATTGGCCCTGTAGAAAGAAAAGTTTTACAAATCAGTGCGTTTTGTCAGTACTCTAATGGGTTGTCTGGTCTCTGAATTGGACTGAATTGTTGTGACAATGACATTGTGTGTGGGAGTAGGTTGGAGGTCTGACTGGGCTGGGCTAGGCTGTAGTGGGGCTAGGCAGGCGTCGAATTCTCATCTCCACAGGAAGTCTGTCTGTTTTATCTGTCTTCCTCACTGAACACAGGCAGCGACAGATAGCCAACTCCCAGTCTTGTGGGAATGAGTGAGGAGGGCAGGGATGATATTTTCAGGAATATGTTCTTTAGAATATGTTACGAAATAAACGTTGCAAGTAACAAAGTTGGCAATAACGAACACATGTGGATTCTTCAATCCTACAGCTTTTTATGTGCTTTATTTATTACTTTGCAGCAGAATTTTTGAAACACGTTCTAAAGAACTAAATAACATATTCCGGAAATAGAATGACCATCCAGAGAGGAGAAGGGCTATTAGGTTCCTTCCAATGTTCCTTCTAGGTAGACCAGCAGGAGACACGGGGTACAGTGTTGAGCCTACTGGGAGACAGGAGCTGGAGACACAGTGTTGAGCCTACTGGGAGACAGGAGCTGAAGACACAGTGTTGAGCCTACTGGGAGACAGGAGCTGGAGACACAGTGTTGAGCCTACTGGGAGACAGGAGCTGTAGACACAGTGTTGAGCCTACTGGGAGACAGGAGCTGGAGACACAGTGTTGAGCCTACTGGGAGACAGGAGCAGGAGATACAGTGTTGAGCCTACTAGGAGACAGGAGCTGGAGACACAGTGTTGAGCCTACTGGGAGACAGGAGCAGGAGATACAGTGTTGAGCCTACTAGGAGACAGGAGCTGGAGATACAGTGTTAAGCCTACTAGGAGACAGGAGCTGGAGATACAGTGTTGAGTCTACTGGAGACAGGAGCAGGAGATACAGTGTTGAGCCTACTGGAGACAGGAGCAGGAGATACAGTGTTGAGCCTACTGGAGACAGGAGCTGGCGATACAGTGTTGAGCCTACTGGGAGACAGGAGCTGGAGATACAGTGTTGAGTCTACTGGAGACAGGAGCTGGCGATACAGTGTTGAGCCTACTAGGAGACAGGAGCAGGAGATACAGTGTTGAGTCTACTAGGAGACAGGAGCTGGAGATACAGTGTTAAGCCTACTAGGAGACAGGAGCTGGAGATACAGTGTTGAGTCTACTGGAGACAGGAGCTGGCGATACAGTGTTGAGCCTACTGGAAACAGACAGTCAGCGCCGCCTCCTCCTCCTCTAAGGTAAACAGGATCTCCTCCTGAAGGTCGCTGGGAGACAATACCCTGGGTATTATTATGGGAAACGACTAAGAATAGATAACGAAAGTAAGGTGGCTGTCGTGCCTGTGGTTTGTGTTTGGATAGGACGAGCCAAAACGGAAGATTTGTCTATAGAAGTGTTACAGTTGTGAAGATAATGTTCTTGGTGAGAGTGGCACGCAAGTGAAAGAGCGGGACACATGGTAAAATGTCAGAGGTTTATCAGTCTGTCTATCTTCATGGTAGTTAAGTATTGGAGTTGAAGGCCTAAATAGAGAAGGCATATTTTGTATGCTGTTCATAAATGGAGACTTACTGTTCTACTGTATTTTATTCCAGATTTTGTAAGTATCATTTCTTCTACTTTAAAATGTGGAATATTGGACATGTAGGATAACTAGACTGCATTTTTTTTTCTGTTAGTTTCGATTTTCTGTCACTTGTGTCTCCTATCTATTCTGGAATGTTTTAATTCTGGAATGTTTTAATGATCTGCCAACTACCTTCCCCATAGCTTTTGTTATACATTCATCTCACTACCTTGTTCTTCTCACTGCATGTAAACACTTCAATATTGTTCCTCTTCTATTTTCCAAGTACACTGCTCAAAAAGATAAAGGGAACACTTAAACAACACAATGTAACTCCAAGTCAATCACACTTCTGTGAAATCAAACTGTCCACTTAGGAAGCAACACTGATTGACAATACATTTCACATGCTGTCGTGCAAATGGAATAGACAAAAGGTGGAAATTATAGGCAATTAGTAAGACACCCCCAAAAAAGGAATGGTTCTGCAGGTTGTGACCACACACCACTTCTCAGTTCCTATGCTTCCTGGCTGATGTTTTGGTCACTTTTGAATGCTGGCGGTGCTTTCACTCTAGTGGTAGCATGAGACGGAGTCTACAACCCACACAAGTGGCTCAGGTAGTGCAGCTCATCCAGGATGGCACATCAATGCGAGCTGTGGCAAAAAGGTTTGCTGTGTCTGTCAGCGTAGTGTCCACAGCATGGAGGCGCTACCAGGAGACAGGCCAGTACATCAGGAGACGTGGAGGAGGCCGAAGGAGGGCAACAACCCAGAAGCAGGACCGCTACCTCCGCCTTTGTGCAAGGAGGTGCACTGCCAGCGCCCTGCAAAATGACCTCCAGCAGGCCACAAATTTGCATGTGTCTGCTCAAACGGTCAGAAACAGACTCCATGAGGGTGGTATGAGGGCCCGACGTCCACAGGTGGGGGTTGTGCTTACAGCCCAACACCGTGCAGGACATTTGGCATTTGCCAGAGAACACCAAGATTGGCAAATTCGCCATCTGTGCTCTTCACAGATGAAAGCAGGTTCACACTGAGCACATGAGCACATGTGACAGACGTGACAGAGTCTGGAGACGCCGTGGAGAACGTTCTGCTGCCTGCAACATCCTCCAGCATGACCGGTTTGGCGATGGGTCAGTCATGGTGTGGGGTGGCATTTCTTTGTGGGCCCGCACAGCCCTCCATGTGCTCGCCAGAGGTAGCCTGACTGCCATTAGGTACCGAGATGAGATCCTCAGACCCCTTGTGAGACCACATGCTGACACATGCACATTTGTGGCCTGCTGGAGGTCATTTTGCAGGGCTCTGGCAGTGCACCTCCTTGCACAAAGGCGGAGGTAGCGGTCCTGCTGCTGGGTTGTTGCCCTCCTACGGCCTCCTCCACGTCTCCTGATGTACTGGCCTGTCTCCTGGTAGCGCTTCCATGCTCTGAACACATAGGAACTGAGGAGCGCCTCCATGCTCTGGACACTACGCTGACAGACACAGCAAACCTTTTTGCCACAGCTCGCATTGATGTGCCATCCTGGATGAACTGCACTACCTGAGTCAGTTGTGTGGGTTGTAGACTCCGTCTCATGCTACCATTAGAGTGAGAGCACCGCCAGCATTCGAAAGTGACCAAAAAATCAGCCAGGAAGCATAGGAACTGAGAAGTGGTCTGTGGTCACCACCTGCAGAATCACTCCTTTTTTGGGGGTGTCTTGCTAATTGCCTATAATTTCCACCTTTTGTCTATTCCATTTGCACAACAGCATGTGAAATTTATTGTCATTTAGTGTTGCTTCCTAAGTGGACAGTTTGATTTCACAGAAGTGTGATTGACTCGGAGTTACATTGTGTTGTTTAAGTGTTCCCTTTATTTTTTTGAGCAGTGCATTTTCATGGCCAGGTCTCTGCGTTTCTTTCTTCATATTTGAAGTGATTTAAACACTTAAATTACTAATCTAACCACTGATGAATTGGATTACTGCTAACTGACTTTGGTCTTCTGAGACATGGTGTGTGTTTTCCAGGGTAATCCAAATTGGTGATGGGGGGAGGGAATTGATACAGTTAAATATCGCAATATTATTTAGGATTATATCAATACTTTGACTCCAACTATTGATTTGTATTTTTTGTTTTGTTAGGTAGCTCTAGTCGGCTATACCTGCACCAGAACTATTTTTCATCCTATAGCTTGTTCTCCATCTTCTTTTTAAATGGTGAGCCAACATGTTTTCAGCACTTTTATTTCCCTGACTGGTCTCTCGGCAGCAGACATACAGTCAGTAAGGATTTGGACAGTGACACAATTTGCATCATTTTGGTTCTGTACTCCACCACAATGGATTTGAAAGGAAACAATCAAGATGTGCTTTATGTGTAGACTTTCATCTTTAATTTAAGGGTTTTGTACAAATTATTACCCGTGTAGGAATTACAACCATTTTTATACATAGCCCCTGAATTTTAGGGGCTCAAAAGTAATTGGACCAACTGACATAATCATAAATTAAATTGTTATTTTTAATACTTGTTTTGCAAATCCTTTGTAGTCAATGACTGCCTGAAGTCTGGAACCCATAGACATCACTAGATGCTGGGTTTCTTCCCTGGTGATGCTCTGCCAGGCCTTTACTGCAGCTGTCTTCAGTTCCTTCTTGTTCTTGGGTGTTTTGTCTTCAGCAAGTGAAATGCATGCTCAATTGGATTCAGGTCAGGTGATTGACTTGGCCATTGCAGAACATTCCAATTCTTTGCCTTAAAAAAGTATTGGGTTGCTTTCGCAGTTTGCTTCGGGTCATTGTCCATCTGAACTGTGAAGTGCCGTCCAAGGAGTTTTGAAGAATTTGGCTGAATCTGAGCAGATAATATAGCCCTAAACACTTCAGAATTCATCCTGCTGCTTTTTTCAGCAGTCACATCATCAATAAATACAAGTGAACCAGTTCCATTGGCAGCCATACATGCCCACGCCATAACACTACCTCCACCATGCTTCACAGATGAGGTGGTATGCTTCAGACCATGAGCAGGTCCTTCCCTTTTCCATACTCTTCTCTTCCCATCATTCTGGTACAAGTTGATCTTCATCTCATCTGTCTATAGGATGTTGTTCCAGAACTGTACAGGCTTTTTTTAGACGTTTTTTGGCAAACCTCTAATCTGGTCTTCCTGTTTTTGAGGCTTACCAATGGTTTACATCTTGTGGTAAACCCTCTGTATTTACTCTGGTGAAGTCTTCTCTTGATTGTTGACTTTGACACAGATACGCCTACCTCCTGGATGGTGTTCCTGATCTGGCCAACTGTTGTGAAGGGGTTTTTCTTCAATCAATCAATTTTATTTTATTTTAATCAATCAATCAATTTTATTTTATATAGCCCTTCGTACATCAGATAATATCTCGAAGTGCTGTACAGAAACCCAGCCTAAAACCCCAAACAGCTAGAATGCAGGTGTAGAAGCACGGTGGCTAGGAAAAACTCCCTAGAAAGGCCAAAACCTAGGAAGAAACCTAGAGAGGAACCAGGCTATGAGGGGTGGCCAGTCCTCTTCTGGCTGTGCCGGGTGGAGATTATAACAAAACTATGCCAAGATGTTCAAAAATGTTCATAAGTGACAAGCATGGTCAAATAATAATCATGAATAATTTTCAGTTGGCTTTTCATAGCTGATCATTAAGAGTTGAAAAACAACAGGTCTGGGACAGGTGGGTGTTCCATAACCGCAGGCAGAACAGCTGAAACTGGAATAGCAGCAAGGCCAGGCGGACTGGGGACAGCAAGGAGTCACCACGGGCGGCAGTCCCGACGCATGGTCCTAGGGCCCAGGTCCTCCGAGAGAAAGAAAGAGAGAAGGAGAAAATTAGAGAGAGCCAAGATTTTCAAAATGTTCATAAATGACAAGCATGGTCAAATAATAATCAGGAATAAATCTCAGTTGGCTTTTCATAGCCGATCATTAAGAGTTGAAAACAGCAGGTCTGGGACAGGTAGGGGTTCCATAACCGCAGGCAGAAGAGTTGAAACTGGAATAGCAGCAAGGCCAGGCGGACTGGGGGCAGCAAGGAGTCACCACGGCCGGTAGTCCCGACGTATGGTCCTAGGGCTCAGGTCCTCCGAGAGAAAGAGAGAAGGAGAAAATTAGAGAGAGCCAAGATTTTCAAAATGTTCATAAATGACAAGCATGGTCAAATAATAATCAGGAATAAATCTCAGTTGGCTTTTCATAGCCGATCATTAAGAGTTGAAAACAGCAGGTCTGGGACAGGTAGGGGTTTCGTAACCGCAGGCAGAAACAGTTGAAACTGGAATAGCAGCAAGGCCAGGTGGACTGGGGACAGCAAGGTGTCAGCATGCCCGGTAGTCCTGACGTATGGTCCTAGGGCTCAGGTTCTCAGAGAGAAAGAGAGAACGAGAGAATTAGAGAGAGCATACTTAAATTCACACAGGACACTGGATAAGACAGGAGAAGTATTCCAGGTATAACCAACTGACCCTAGCCCCCCGACACATAAACTACTGCAGCATAAATACTGGAGGCTGAGACAGGAGCGGTCAGGAGACACTGTGGCCCCATCCGAAGAAACCCCCGGACAGGGCCAAACAGGAAGGATATAACCCCACCCACTCTGCCAAAGCACAGCCCCCACACCACTAGAGGGATATCCTCAACCACCAACTTACAATCCTGAGACAAGGCCGAGTATAGCCCACAAAGGTCTCCACCACAGCACAACCAAGGGGGGGCGCCAACCCAGACAGAAAGTTCACGTCAGTAACTCAACCCACTCAAGTGACGCACCCCTCCTAGGGACGGCATGAAAGAGCACCAGCAAGCCAGTGACTCAGCCCCAGTAACAGGGTTAGAGGCAGAGAATCCCAGTGGAGAGAGGGGAACCGGCCCTGGAGAGACAGCAAGGGCGGTTCGTTGCTCCAGAGCCTTTCCGGGAAAGCACCAGGGAAATAATTAATTATGCACATTTGTGGCCTGCTGGAGGTCATTTTGCAGGGCTCTGGCAGTGCACCTCCTTGCACAAAGGCGGAGGTAGCGGTCCTGCTGCTGGGTTGTTGCCCTCCTACGGCCGCCTCCACGTCTCCTGATGTACTGGCCTGTCTCCTGGTAGCGCTTCCATGCTCTGGACACTACGCTGACAGACACAGCAAACCTTTTTGCCACAGCTCGCATTGATGTGCCATCCTGGATGAACTGCACTACCTGAGCCACTTGTGTAGGTTGTAGACTCCGTCTCATGCTACCACTAGAGTGAGAGCACCGCCAGCATTCAAAAGTGACCAAAACATCAGCCAGGAAGCATAGGAACTGGGAAGTGGTCTGTGATCACCACCTGCAGAACCATTCCTTTTTTGGGGGTGTCTTACTAATTGCCTATAATTTCCACCTTTTGTCTATTCCATTTGCACAACAGCATGTTAAATGTATTGTCAATCAGTTTTGCTTCCTAAGTGGACAGTTTGATTTCACAGAAGTGTGATTGACTTGGAGTTACATTGTGTTGTTTAAGTGTTCCCTTTATTTTTTTGAGCAGTGTATATGGCAAATAGAAATCCAATATGGATGGTGTTAAGAGATAGATGGGAGGGGTTGAATGGAGCTGAAGGTTGGGACTAATAACAACAAGATAACTAATGTAAAACATACTGTGTCCTTCTAATAACAACTAATAACTCATGTAAAACATACTGTGTCCGTAAACGTATATAGGTTTAGAACTTTTTTGAAGGAGCACAGTTTGAAAGATATGGCAAATAGAACCGGATGGACATCAGAAATAGATGGGAGAGATTGAGGGTGAGTAAGGACAGGAGTAAAAACAAACAAAATGAAACTATTGTTAAATAGATTGTGTCCAAAAAATGTATATAGTATGTATAAGCTGGAAATACAGGCCTGAGCGTTGTTGTTCACTAGTTTGCTCCGATTGGGTGAAGGGTGGTAGGGTTGGAGGATAATAAAGGAAATATATATATATGTATGTATGTATGTGTGTGTGTGTGTGTGTGTGTGTGTGTGTGTGTGGGATTGGAAATGATGCAGACAATTACATTGATGGAAGCTACAATCTATCTACAATATTAAAGCCGATCTACCTCCTAAAAAAATGCCTCTAGACCATTTATCTGCTTACTTGTAAATTAACTAATGAGGGAATAAAACACACCTGGCCATGGAACAGCTGAGCAGCCAATTGTCCAATTACTTTTGGTCCCTTGAAAAGGGGGGGGACCACATTAAAAAGTGCTTTAATTCCCACCTCGTTCACACAATTTGGATGTAAATACCTCAAATTAAAGCTGAAGGTCTGCACTTTCAGCTGATATTCATTATTTAATTTAAACTCCAATATGCTGTGATCGACAGCTAAAATAATAATAACTTGGTCAATGTCCAAATATTTATGGCCTGGCTGTATAGTGAGCAATATGTTTGGGACATCAAATAGCAATCAAATCGCAATATTGAATCAGGTGAATCGCAATATATGTATGGTATTGCGATTTAATATAATATTGTGAGGTCCCTGGCAATTCCCAGCCCAACACACACACCCTGCCAGCCCTAATGAAAATGCTGTCCCAAACCCTGCCATATGGCAGCTAGATTAACTGGACCTGTTTAACAATAGTGAAATCAATAGCAAACCAGCCAATATAGGTGTCAGAACATGCATGTGGTAGTCAGTCTATTCAATTACTATACCTCTTCAACTGAATCCATCTGGTTGCCTATTATCGGATGCATGACCCGGTTAGCATTGCTGCTATTGATTCAGAGGGGTTGGGTTAAATACGGAAGACCTATTTCGGTTGAATGCATTCAGTTGTGCAGTTGACCAGGTATCTCCCTTTTCTGATGCCGTCAGTACAGAATATGTGTTACACATTACATTCATTTGACATAGGATGCTTGTTTTGTTCATGGAGTTCCAGAGGCAAGAGCTATGGTAGTCTTCATTGATTTGAGTGTTAAAAGAAGACGGGAATGGCTGTTACTAATTGCGGTAGCTAATCTATATATGTTCCGGATGCAATAGATTTTTTTTTATGGCACAAAACAGATTTCCCTATTTTAATGTAGTAGACAATTTATTAGTGGCGAGTGCACCGTTATTTTATTGGACCTCATTTTTAAATGCCAAGTATTTCAGAAATTCAGAATTGCTCTTCTGCAATTTGATCATAAAAAAATGTTGAATTTGAAATTATGAAACCTCCTGTCTGTCATACTATGGGTGGCAGGTAGCCTAGTGGTTAAAGCGTTGGGCCAATAACCGAAAGGTCGCTAGTTCAAATCCCCAATCCGACAAGGTGAAAAATCCATCTGTGACCTTGAGCAAGGCACTTAACCCTAATTGCTCCAGGGCCGCCATCGTGACCCAACTCTCGTAGGGTGTCAGAGGGAGAGTTGGGGTTTGCAAAAAAACACATTTCCAATTCACACATGCGTGTAATACATACTTGTACATGTGTGAAACAGGATAAATATAACCACCCACCTAATTATTATTATTATCTCTCCTCTTCCCAGATAAGCCATGATCCCCATCACTGAGCTGCGTTACTTTGTAGACTGCCAGCCGGCCTACCGCATCCTGAAGCCATGGTGGGACGTCTTCACCGACTACATCTCCATCGTCATGCTCATGATCGCCGTGTTCGGGGGCACTCTGCAGGTCCGTTAGAGGACATTCCCTTTTTTTCCTATGTACTTGATCTTGTTTTTGTTCAGCTTCTGTTACAAATCAATTTAAAGTGTTATTTGTAATATGCACAGGAGACAGCATAGTATGCACACACTACAGTAAAATGCTTACTTTACTATTGTCCATGTACTTAAAATGCTTTTGCTTCATTCTAGGTCACCCAGGACAAGATGATCTGCCTGCCTTGCAAGTGGGTGGTCAACCAGACCTGCAGGAGGTATTTCAACGCTACTCTGTCGGCCCCGCTCTTGTTGGAGCCCAAAGGGATCCAATACAACCTGGATCGCCACCAGTACAACTACGTAGACGCTGTGTGCTACGAGAACCGCCTGCACTGGTTTGCCAAGTACTTCCCCTACCTGGTGCTACTGCATACCCTCATCTTCCTGGCCTGCAGTAACTTCTGGTTCAAGTTCCCCCGGACTAGCTCCAAACTGGAGCACTTTGTGTCCATCTTACTCAAGTGTTTTGACTCTCCCTGGACCACCAGGGCTCTGTCTGAGACGGTGGTGGAGGAACGCGACCCCAAGCCCCACAAGATGAACGGCTCCATGGATAAGAAGGCGTCGTTTGTCAGCGAGGACGTGGAGGCCAGCGTCCCCATGCTCCAAAAGACAAAGTCTCGCCTGGAGCAGGGGATCGTGGACCGCACTGAGACAGGTGTACTGGATAAGAAAGAGGGCGAACAGGCAAAAGCTCTGTTCGAAAAGGTGAAAAAGTTCCGCATACACGTGGAAGAGGGAGACATTGTGTACAGGCTCTACATCCGACAGACTATTATCAAAGTCATTAAGTTCATTTTTATTATCTGCTATACGGGGTATTATGTGCACAATATTCAGTTCAGCGTGGACTGTAGTGTGGATATAGAGAGCCTCACAGGGTACAGCATGTATCGTTGTGCTCATCCTCTGGCCACTCTGTTTAAGATCCTAGCCTGCGTCTACATCAGCTTAGTGGGGGTTTACGGATTAATTTGCATGTACACTCTCTGTTGGATGCTGCGGCGCTCGCTGAAGAAATACTCCTTCGAGTCGATACGAGAGGAGAGCAGTTACAGCGACATACCGGACGTGAAGAACGACTTTGCTTTCATGCTGCACATGATTGACCAGTACGACCCTCTGTACTCCAAACGCTTTGCTGTCTTCCTGTCCGAGGTGAGCGAGAACAAGCTGCGGCAGCTCAACCTGAACAACGAGTGGACTCTGGACAAACTGAGGCAGAGAATCACCAATAACTCCCAGGAGAAGCTGGAGCTGCACCTCTTCATGCTGAGCGGCATCCCAGACACAGTGTTTGACCTGATAGAGCTGGAGGTAGTTTGTGTAGAGTGTATTCCATTTTGTCCACGTGCCTTGACTTGGTCTATTTTTGAATGCACACACTGTAGAAACTTTGTGATTTGTTGTACATTATAGGAAAAGTACTCGCACATCTGGTGTGTCGGAATAATTACACGATGTCTTAAAAGAAGAAACTTGTACACTGCTCCTGCCAATGTCACTTCAGTTTATTGAGCTTAGATATCGGCCTCTCGGTCCAAATGTATTATTTTTTGTTATTATTGTAGGTACTGAAGCTGGAGCTCATTCCAGACATCACCATCCCTCCTATCATCGCCCAGCTGGTCAACCTGAAGGAGATGTGGCTGTACCATACCCCGGCTAAGATCGAGGCTCCCGCCTTGGCCTTCCTCAGGGAGAACCTCAAGTCCCTCCACATCAAGTTCACCGACATCAAGGAGATCCCTCTGTGGATCTACAGCCTGAAGAACCTGAACGAGCTGCACCTGACGGGGAACCTGAGCGCAGAGAACAACCGATACATTGTTATTGATGGGCTACGGGAGCTGAAGAGGCTCAAGGTGCTCCGGCTGAAGAGTAACCTTACCAAGCTACCTCAGGTATTTGTTTCTTTTTTTTTTATCTTCCTCACTCTATCTTTTGATCTTGTCTTTGTTTGTTTTTATGTAATTTATAGTTTGAATCATTTGGTTTGGGAGAGGAGCCCCTGTCAAACCCTGTTGTTTTCCCCCCTCTCCCTGCACTGTAATATTTCACCTTTTATGTATGATGTTCTTCACCTCAGGTGGTGACGGACGTGGGGGTGCACCTCCAGAAGCTGTCAGTCAACAACGAGGGCACCAAGCTGATGGTCCTCAACAGCCTGAAGAAGATGGTGAACCTGACTGAACTGGAGCTGATCCGTTGTGACTTAGAACGCATCCCACACTCCATCTTCAGCCTGCACAACTTGCAGGAGATTGACCTCAAGGTTCGTTTGTCATTGCTGTTTATTACGTTCCATTAATGTTGCAACATTCTTGTAACTTTCCCAAATTTCCCTGGTTTCCCAGAAATCCTGGTTGCAGGATTTGAGATTGTGTGCTTATTCTCTCCTCATTCCAGGAATCTGCCAATTGAGATTTCAGGAAAACCAGGGAATTTTGGGAACGTTACAAGAATTTTGCAACCCTGCGTTCAGTGTACTTTTAATTTGTGTTCTCACCAATTGTATTACGTGATTCTATTGTTTTTATTCATCTTGGGGATTTTATTATATAAGTGACTGGTTTCCCGGACACATTAAGCGGACTCTCACACCAAATTGATTTGGAGCGTTTTTTCTGAATTCTGCTACTTTTCCTCCCTTAGTTCGGTTAGTTTGGGCTAGTGTGAACACTCTGTCTGCACTCAGGAATGCACTAAACAACGCACATGGTTCGCTCAAAAAGGAAAATCTCGGTCTGATTAATTTCGTACCGTGGTGCGGTTCGCTGCCGGTGAGAATGCAGTCCAGACTAAACACAGGAAAATAACCAGTGCTGCGCAGTATTATTGGTTGCTTGACTGAGAGCATTTGATGAAGTGCATGCAGTACCATAACTTGATATCTCTGAAACATTCTGTGAGTAGCTGCACATTTATGACCACATCCAATCAGATTAGGGGGACTGGGGCTATACCGGGGATATAGGCTACTGAATATAGACTATTCAAATCACACTTTAATTGTCACATGCGCCAAATACAAGCGGTAGTGTACGTACATATATGTATGTATGTGTAACAAATAATCAAACTCTGATTCGAACTACAGCTAAGTGAAAACCTGTGTGAAAATGCCCCAAATCTAGTCCAGGACTAATCTTAATCTGTGTCAGGGAAACTGGCCCTGTATTTATTAAATGTTTTTGTATGTATGAATGAAATGTATTATTATTGTCATCATTGAAGGACAACAACCTGAAGACCATCGAGGAGATCATCAGCTTCCAGCACCTGCACCGGCTGGTCTGCCTTAAACTCTGGTACAACCAGATCGCCTACATTCCCATCCAGATCGGCACCCTCAACAACATGGAGAGGCTCTATCTGAACAGGAACAAGATCCATAAGATCCCCAGCCAGCTGTTCTACTGTCGGAAGCTGCGCTTCCTGGACCTGAGCCACAACAACCTCACCTACATCCCAGCAGACGTGGGGTACCTGCAGAACCTCCAGTACCTGGTAGTCACTGCTAACAGAGTGAGTGCTTTCCTTTTCACATTTGGTTTGTTGTACAAACATTTCTGAGGGTGTATTCTGGATTAGTTATGAGGAAAGTGTTGTCTGTAGCCGTGTTGACTCATCTGAGAACTGTGAATCAAATCCCATTAACATATTGTGCAGTGATAGTGACGTCCACCTGACACTATAACATATTGTGCAGTGATAGTCACGTCCACCTGACACTATAACATATTGTGCAGTGATAGTCACGTCCACCTGACACTATAACATATTGTGAGGTGATAGTCACGTCCACCTGACACTATAACATATTGTGAGGTGATAGTCACGTCCACCTGACACTATAACATATTGTGAGGTGATAGTCACGTCCACCTGACACTATAACATATTTTGAGGTGATAGTGACGTCCACCTGACACTATAACATATTGTGAGGTGATAGTCACGTCCACCTGACACTATAACATATTTTGAGGTGATAGTGACGTCTACCTGACACTATAACATATTTTGAGGTGATAGTCACGTCTACCTGACACTACCTCTCGATCCCACTTTTCTTTCTTTTCGCCCCACTTAGATTGAGACCCTGCCCAACGAGCTGTTCCAGTGTAAAAAGCTCCGTACTCTGAACCTGGGTAACAACTGCCTGACGTCTCTGCCGTCACGCTTCGGGGAGCTGACGGCGCTGACCCAGCTGGAGCTGAGGGGGAATAGACTGGACTGTCTGCCCGTAGAGCTGGGGGAATGCAGGCAGTTGAAGAAGACGGGCCTGGTGGTGGAGGAGGACCTCTTCAACACCCTGCCCACCGAGGTGAAGGAGCAGATGTGGAAGGTGGACAAGGAGACTGCCTGAGTAAATAAGGGGTTGAAGGATGGTAACTCAGTCGAAACAGACACAGGCCGGACACCTGGAAGACTGAAGAGGACTAGAGAGGACTACACAGACTCGGACAGCTCGCTAACAGAGCAGCCCCTGCTCACTCTGACTGTACTCTACTCTACTGCAGGGATGCTTTTCAAGGGAATCAAAGTCCCACCGCCATGCCACTTTTTTTCCCAAACGTAAAAAAAGATACAAAAAAGTCTGCCGTGGCATACAGTGTGTGCTTTGAACAAGATGATGAGAGATGTCAGCTCGACTGTGTTGCACGTGAGGATACAAAATGCTAATGCCATATTCCTGTAAGAGAAGGGACTCTGCAGGTGGGCAGTGTAATTGTCATTCAGGCAGGGTATATTATCCTGTTACATACAGTACAATAGGCCCCCCTTGATAGATTCTAGTCCATAGGGTGCTAAGTGGCAATAGTTAGTTGCCCACTCAGTATGTGCCATGAGATGGTGTATAGCTACTGTCAGCAATGACAGGAGGAAGAAGCTCCATTAAAGGAGGATTCTCCAAGATCTCTGGTCCTGTGTTCATTACTCTAGTGTGTGTGTGTGGTCCATTACATTCATAACAGAAAGTATCTTAAATGGGGAATTTTCCACTCAAAATTGGACGGACCTAGCTGAATTTGTCAAATCAAATAATGTTGTAGCGGCCAGGTCTTTATTCCTTGCTCACTGACTGACATTTTAGTTAATATGTTTTACAAAGTGCTTAAGAACAGCCCTTAGCTGTGGTATATTGGCCATATACCACACCCCCTCGGGCCTTATTGCTTAAATACACCAGTGGGTTTTTTTCTCCAGTGGCAATTCGGCAAATTGTTGTTTTATCAGTAAGTTATGTCAAAGTAAACGTAGCCGACGACTGCTATACAATCCATTTATATTACTCCTCCTATGCATCAGCACTGGAATGTGCTGCTTAAATCAGATAAAATGTCTGTAAGTAGCTGAGGGATGGGGCTGGAGAATTGTAACCACTCTCAAATTCATTGGCGGAGCCATGCAACCATGGACTAAGCATTCTCAGTCTCAATGGAAATTCTCCTTTTTGAAAGAGGTTTTTATTCCAGGACTAAGATTAATCTGAGTTATATTATTCAAGAATCAATGGGTGTATATATCATTCATTTATAAGTCCACAAATAGATATAGCAATTACAGATAGACCCTTTCCTCAGCAATCCACTGCTGATGACATTGACAATCACCTCTTATTTCATGGTGTTATCTCAGACATACTTGTCTCTTAATGGAATTATGCAAATATTCATGCTAGACTAGATAGTGAGACAAGACTAACAGAAGGGATCTGTTTTTTAGACACATTAGTCCAGGCCTAAAAACCATTCTCAGTCTCAATGGAATAGGTTTTGAAATAGGTTTTTATTCAAGGACTAAGATTAATCTGAGTTATATTATCCAAGAATCATTGGGTATATATCATTAATTTATAACTCCACAAATGGATATAGCAATTGCAGATAGCCCCTTTAAGCATATTTCATAGTTATGTCAGGGATCATTTTAGTTTTTTTGCGTACAAAGTAACCACACATATGAAATATATTGTACTGAACAAACATATATAAGCAACATGCACAACTTTCAAAGATTTGACTGAGTTACAGTTCATATGAGGAAATCAGTCAATTACAATAAATTAATTAGGTCCTAATCTATGGATTTCACATGACTGGGGATACATGTATGCATCTGTAGGGGCGTGGATCAGAAAACCAGTCAGTAACTGGTGTGACCATCATTTGCCTCATGCAGCGCGACACATCTCCTTCACATCAGGCTGTTGCCTGTGGAATGTTGTCCCACTCCTCTTCAATGGCTGTGCAATGTTGCTGGATATTTGTGGAAACTGGAACACGCTGTTGATTCAGAGCATCCCAAACCCCACCGCCACCATCTCTTCACAACGTTGACATCTGCAAACCACTCGCCCACAGGACGCCATACATGTGGTCTGAGGTTCTCAGGCTGGTTGGACCTACTGCCAAATTCTCTAAAATGACATTGAAGGTGGTTTATGGTAGAGAAATTAACAATCTCTGGCAACAGCTCTGGTGGACATTCCTGAAATCAGCATGCCAATTGCACGCTCCCTCAACTTGAGACGTCTATTGCATTGTGTTGTGTGACAAAACTGCACATTTTATGTTGTGTGACAAAACTGCACATTTTAGAGTGGCCTTTCATTGTCCCCAGCACAAGGTGCACTGGTGTAATGATTATGCTGTTTAATCAGCTTCTTGATATGCCACACCTGTCAGGTGGATGGATTATCTTGACAAAGGAGAAATGCTCACTAACAGGGATGTAATCAAATTTCTGCATAAAAAAATATGGAACATTTCTGGGATCTTTTTTTATTTCAACTCATGAAACATGGGACCAACACTGCATCTTGCATTTATATTTCTATTCAGTGCATTAACAATAGCTACCTGGATGGCATCAGCATTGCGTGGATTAATGGCAGTATTTGAAAAGAATGGTCATAACAGGTTGAATTCAATCAAACCCACACTATAGTATTTCCACTTCTGGGGTCTATATAATACAGCATATTATAGTTGAGGCGACTGAATAAACAAGATGAATCACAATAGACAGATTTGATTCAATCTGTCCCTTTGTCAGGCTACCACAGTGAAGCATAGCCATCACTATGAAGCGATCTTGCTGACTACATTATGTTCATTTTCAGAATTAAGTACCAAAATTGAGTTCGGATTTGAAATAAAAATGTTATTGGTCACGTACACATATTTAGTAGATGTTATTGGTCACGTACACATATTTAGTAGATGTTATTGGTCACGTACACATATTTAGTAGATGTTATTGGTCACGTACACATATTTAGTAGATGTTATTGGTCACGTACACATATTTAGTAGATGTTATTGGTCACGTACACATATTTAGTAGATGTTATTGGTCACGAACACATATTTAGTAGATGTTATTGCCGGTGTAGCGAAAAGCTCCAATGGTGCAGTAGGATCTACACAAAAATCTAAAAAATAAAATGGAATTAAGAAATATATCAACTTTAGGATGAGCTTTGTCGGAGTGGCATTGACTAGAATACAGTATATACATATGAAATGAGTAAAACAGGATGTAAACTTTATTAAAGTGATCAGGGTTCCATGGGTACTTTGGCCTTGTTAACTTGTACTTAAAGATGGGGATCGATGTTCAAGTTGATCCTTAATGTGTGGGTGCCATATTGAGCTACCGGTTACTACTGTTCATTAGTGTTGATACGCAACCATGAATGGGGCTCTATGCTCTAGTTAAGAGGTTGTTAGTGTGCAGCTGAAATGGCACCCTAAGTAATGCACTGTAGGGAATAGGATGCCATTTCTGATGGACCCTTCAGTTGAGTTTTCATTTCAAACTAGACATTCTAGCTGTTATGAGTCTGACAACCAAATATCTGATCCTCATAGGTCATTCCATATCCATCTATTTGTTCTTCAACTTCTATTTTTGTGAGTAAAATTCTATACCACCCCCGGCATTTCTGGGTTTGTCTCAGTGAGCATGATGATGTTGCGATGATTGTGGACTTCTGTATGCAAGGTCAACGCATGGCTCTGACACAGCAGCACAACACGTGCATAGAGGTGCTGTCTGAAAACAGGGATTATAACACAGATGCAAAGAACATTGCTGTGGATGACATGAAGATTAACAAATTATGCACAGTGATTTTATGACTGAAGGACAACACAAACAACACCGGAATGAAAGCTGGCTATGTAAAGCTGTTCTGCCATTGCTTGTCTATCGCACTTGATGATGGGCAAGTGCAAGAAGTTAAGAAGATTTAAAGCAAAGGAAGATGGGCTCATTGTAATGGTTGGAATGGAATTAATGGAACAGAGTCAAACATATGGAAACCACATGCCTGACTCCATTCCATTGACTCCATTCCAGCCATTACAATGAGCCCGTCCTTCTATAGCTCCTCCCATAAGCCTCCACTGGTATTTATGTTCTTAAAAGGTTATTATGACATGCACGTTTCCTCAGCAATCCACTGCTGTTGACGTCGACAATCAACTCTTATGTCATACTTGTCTCTTCATGGAATTATGCAAATATTCATGCTAGACTAGATAGTGAGACAAGATTAACAGAAGGGATCTGTTTATTAGACACAGATTAGTCCAGGACTAAAAAGTATTCTCAGTCTCCATGGAAATTCTCCTTTGAAATAGGTTTTTATTCCAAGACTAAGCTTAATCTGTGTCTGGGAAACAGCCCCTAGATGAATGCAGCCCATCATCAAGTGTGAGGTGTCTTGGAGAAAGTGTGTACCCTTGTGTCCTGTGATTGGATGGTCAGTATGGAAACTATGCATTCGGTGCACAGTTTGTGTTGAAGTCTGTTAATCGTTGTGTCATCCCATAGAAATCTATTTAAATAAGGGTTTTTATTTATTTTAAATCTATCACTCACTCAATTAATCTTCTTGAAGCAATTAGTATTTTTGTAGATTTTCAGGTTATGTCTACATTTTTTATTTTTTTTTTATTTTGGATTTTGTGTTCTGTATAGCATAATCAAGTGTTGAATGCAATACCTAATTATGTTGAATAGTTATTCATTAGAAAAATAGTTGCACTTACACATTTTTCTGACCATTTTTCTTCAGTGTTGACAGTTATTATTAGTACAGTACACTATAACCTCAGGAAATGTACATTTCAGTTTTATTCTTGCATTTTTTTGGTGTTGCTTTAATAGCATTTTTTTTACTACTATTTTTATGTTCATTTAAACAGTTGTTATACCACACATTTTTATAATTATATATGTTTTGAAAAATGTTCTAGTCAATATGATTTAATATATTTAATATTAATTGTAGCTTCAAAATGATATTTAGAACTTTGAAAAATAAAAATAAAGCACTTTTGTTTCTGAAATCATACATCACATATGTGTCAATCGATATATTTTGTGTGTATTCATTTGTGTTGTTTCCTTTGTTGCTCACTTTAATTAAGAGTATGGAAGAAATTGATGTGTACAGTATATGTTTTAGAGCCATCAGAGATGTACAGTAGACCCTACACCTACCACAATCCCATGTAGTTCTATTTTTAAACTGGAATGTCATCCTCCAACATGTTTTTTTTACACCATATTTTGTTTTTAAATCAAATTCCTCATCTAAGAGACTGACACCCCCCATTTTACTACTAGTAAGTAGTGTATCAGCAGCATTAACTTTGTTGCCAAAAAAATCTCCCAGCACTTCAGGAAAATAACATTGCTATTTTGTTTACATGACATGATGTTGTGAAATGTCTATTTGATCCTAATTATGCCCTAAAATATTGTCATCATTCCCCTCCTTTAATTCCTCTTGTGAAATTACAGTATAATAAACTTAATAACACACATATACTTATCTCATTTTAGCATTTGCTTCCTGGATCAATTTGTGTTGATTTTGATCAATTAAGTGGGCACTTTACACTGCCTAACCACAACAATCAAGAGGCTTGATATGTATATGAAGTACTACTTTATTGTAATAATATTGGATTATGAGATCTTTCTATTTTCTAATAGACATTTGAGCACAAGTCTGCAAGTAATTATGTTGACCTTCTCTAGATGAGAGAAAAAAAGTTCCATCATAACAGTAGTAAAAAAGGCCATGTGAGGATGTGAAAGAACCAGGTGACAATGGTCGTGGCCTCTAAACCTTCAAGCTGCTGGAGCCTATTCCAACTAAACTACTGAAAGAGATGCTTCCTGTGCTTGGCCCTCCTATGTTGAACATAAAAAAATCGCTCCCAATCCACCGGATGTGTACCAAACTAAAAATATAGCCTCTCTTGAAAAAGCCAAACCTTGACTCAGAAAATATAAAAAGCTATTGGCCTATATCGAATCTCCCATTCCTCTAAAAAAAAATGAAAAAGCTGTTGCGCAGCAACTCACTGCCTTCCTGAAGACAAACAATGTATATTAAACGCTTCAGTCTGGTTTTAGACCCCATCATAGCGCTGAGACTGCACTCGTGAAGGTGGTAAATTGCCTTTTAATGGCGTCAGACCAAAGCTCTACATCTGTCCTCGTGCTCCTAGACCTTAGTGCTGCTTTTGATACCATCGATCACCACATTATTTTGGAGAGATTGGAAACCCTAATTGGTCTACAAGGACAAGTTCTGGCCTGGTTTAGATCTTATCTGTTGGAAAGACACCAGTTTGTCTCTGTGGATGGTTTGTCCTCTGACAAATCAACTGTAAATTTTGGTGTTCTTCAAGGTTCTGTTTTAGGACTAGTATTGTTTTCATTATATATTTTACCTCTTGGTGATGTCATTCGGAAGCATAATGTTAACTTTCCCAGCTATGCGGATGATACACAACTGTACATTTCGATGAAACATGGTGAAGTCCCAAAATTGCCCTCTCTGGAAGCCTGTGTTTCAGACATAAGAAAGTGGATGGCGGCAAATGTTTTACTTTTAAACTCGGACAAAACAGAGATGCTAGTTCTAGGTCCCAAAAAACAAAGCCTGGTAACAGATGGAGAATACATCATGAGGCGGTGGCTCCATCTGCTGGACGTGCCAGGTCTCGACGGGCTCTCCGGACAGGACTAATTGGGGCTGATTGGGAGCTGGTGAGTAATCAAGGGCGGATTGCTCACCAGCTGTGTGAGGCCCATAAAGCTGCCAGAAGGGCAGCACACAGGAAGAGGACTAGGGGAAGTGAGGTGACTTCCATTTGGTTGGATACGGTTACCCGAGGGAGTTGAGTTTGTGTGCCTGACCGGGAGCCCAGGAGAAGGTATCCTGGGGGGATCTCATGGGGGAGGCATGTTCTTTTTGATTTATTATTTAATAAACACCCTTGAAACCGAGCTAATCATACTATGTCCGTGTCTGATCCACAATATCAAGACTGTTTCAAGCACAGCTGTTTTCCATCTATGTAACATTGCAAAAATCTGGATATTTCTGTCCAAAAATTATGCAAAAAAATGTATCCATGCTTTTGTCACTTCTAGATAACGCTACTGCTACCTGGATAAAGCACTAAGTAATCTTTAGTTTGTACTAAACACAGCTGCTAGAATCTTGACTACAACCAAAAATGTTGATCATATTACTTCAGTGCTAGTATCTCTACAGTGGCTTCCTGTTAAGGCTAGGGCTGATTTCAAGGTTTTACTGTTAACCTACAAAGCATTACATGGGCTTGCTTGAAACCCGTCAGTCTATTCTTGTTCTGAGAAATGAAGCCTATTCCATGCGAGAAATTGCCAAGAAGCTGAAGATCTCGTACAACGCTATGTACTACTCCCTTCACAGAACAGTGCATACTGGCTCTAACCAGAATAGAAAGAGTGGGAGGCCTCGGTGCACAACTGAGCAAGAGGACAAGTACATTAGAGTGTCTAGTTTGAGAAACAGACACCTCACATGTCTTCAACTGGCAGCTTCATTAAATAGTACCCACAAAACACCAGTCACAACATCAACAGTGAAAGAGATTTGCGTCAGTTCAAATCTGGTATCAGGACAAAATGTGATTCAGAGTCACCGAAGTATTTTAATTAAACTCTAGCGGTAAATGCAATTTTCGTATATACGGGTTCACTGTATCACCGCGTAGGGTAGAACAGGGAACTCTGGAATGTGCTCAAACAATAGTTTTTATACTATGACAGCTTTAGTTCCAACCCGTCTGTTGGCCTATCACTCACAGTAGAGGCTGAGCGCAGTTTAAACTTTGCTCAGCCTATCGCTGGCACTCGGACTGTTCCCAGTCCCTTGGCGCTCACATCTGTCCACATCTGGTCGTTGCGTAGATTAGATCCGTCTTGCGTCTCGATTCTACACTCAAACAGTTCCTTATTTGGTATTGTCCAGTGTCCTACCCTCCCTGGTTGGCCTAGAGATATGCACCCCTCCCCTCTCCAGATTGACCACAGCTTGTATAGCCTGTCACTCTATGTTGATCAGTCTTTACACACCTACACACACACACACACATCTGTATTGTTTGTGTGTGTAACAAAACAATATTCATCTTCAAACAATATGGTAGTGGGTTATAGTGCATAAACATAAATCCTAACAACAGTGAAGAGGTGATGCTGACCTTGCACTCAGTTCTTGGGCCCCCGTTGCACGTTTTGTTTTTGTTTTTTGCCCTTGCACTACACAGCTGATTCCAATAACCAACTGATCAGCAAGCTTTGACTCTTTGAATCAGCTGTGTAGTGTTAGGGCAAAAAACAAAACGTGCACAGGGGGGCAGAACCAAGTTTGGGAAACACTGGTCCAAAAAGGTCACAGTCCCAGAGCTACTGGTAGTGGTTTCGTCTTCAACCGAAAATGTGTGTTGCCCAAAAAATGTATTCCCTTTAAATATTCCCGCTGTAATGACATTTTCCATTTTAACCAAATTACCCAATCCAATCTATCTGTTTCAACGTTGATCTCGCGTATGTAATTGGTATCAGCTGCTCGAGGCCGGTGGCAACCATAGAGATAATTAGAGGACACGGCGTCGTATCTGTCCGATTATGGAATCTATGAGATCATGGGCAGCGCCATTGACAGTAAAGCTTGCTTTGGGGCACTAGAGTCCTCTATTTTTATTGCGGCAACAACAAATATGTGATTTCACTTCTTGCCACTGTGGGTATTACATATAGTTTCGTGGGGTATTCAGATTCCTCGGTAATCAAGCACGGGCGATTGAAATTCATGGTCTTGTATTTTTCGGCTAATACAAAACACTACGGTATAATTCGTAATTTTAACGTCCAATAAGTAGGCTAATCGAACTATAGACGCAGCGGAACCTATGTGCGTTCAGTGTATGACGCTAGTCGAATCTATTTGTCTGATGCACCATCTCATCTTCCGGCGTTAAGAAAATGGTGAGAATATTCAATTTTACCACGCATGTTTCATGTATAATCTTTGACGAAATGCACATAACATGTAATAAATACAACGCCTGTTATCACTGAACACAGTCATCTTTGTTTGAAGTAAATATTTTGCAGCTGTAAGCTTAGGGAGCAACACATTAGCTTACGCGTCTGCTTCAATGCCAATTTCCACTCCCTGACAATACAATCGACCTAGCTATTTAGTCAACTTCTTGTGAACAAATAATTGCAGGCAATTCTCTAATACGTAGATATGAAGGATTAATTAAACAAAAAATGCTTAAATTTCAATAATGGTAAGTTACAGTTCATATAATGAAATCAGTCAATTAAAATCCATTCAGTAGGCCCTAGTCTATGGATATCACATGACTGGGAATACCTATCAGAAAACCAGTCAGTATCTGGTGTGACCACCATTTGTTGTATGCAGCGCAACACATCTCCATCACAGAGTGGATCAGGCTGTTGATTATGGAATGTTGACCCACTCCTCTGCAATGGCTGTGTGAAGTTGCTGAATATTGGCGGGAACTGGAACATGCTGTCGATCCAGAGCATCCCAAACATACTCAATGGTATGCAGGCCACGGAAGAACGGACATTTTCAACTTCCAGGAATTGTATACAGATACTTGCGACATGGGGCCGTGCATTATGCTGAAAGATGAGGTGATGGCGACAGATAAATGGCACGACATTGTGCCTCAGGATCTTGTCACGGTGTCTCTGCATTCAAATTGCCATCGACAAATTGAAATTGTGTTCGTTGTCCGTAGCTTATGCTTGCCCTTACTATAACCCCACCTCCACCATGGGGCACTCTGTTCACAACGTTGACATCAGCAAACCGCTCGCCCACACGACGCCATACAAGCTAAGCTGTCTGCCATCTGCCCGGTACAGTTGAAACCGGGATTCATCAATGAAGAGTACACTTCTCCAGCGTGCCAGTGGCCATCGAATGAGAGCATTTTCCCACTGAAGTCGGTTACGACGCCAAACTGCAGTCAGCTCATGACCCTGGTGAGGACGACAAGCGGTTTCATTAGCTGTCTGGGAGGCTGGTCTGACGATCCCACAGGTGAAGAAGGTGGATGTGAAGGTCGTGGGCTGGCGTGGTTACACGTGGTCTGTGGTTGAGGCCGGTTGGACGTACTGCCAAATTCTCTAAAACAACATTGGAGGTGGCTTATGGTAGAGAAATTAACATAAAATTATCTGGAAATGGCTATGGTGGACATTCCTGCAGTCAGCATACCAATTGCACACTCCCTCAACTTCAGACACCTTTGGCATTGTGTTGTGACAACTTCACTTGTTGCATTTATATTTTGCGTTTATTTTAGTTCAGTATAGTTAATGAAGGAAACAATTCACAACTTTGTGCTTTTTGAACAATATTTAATTATTTTCAAATCCCTTCTCAGGCAGTGACACTGCACACAGACCTTGGGGATTTAAAAATCGAGCTGTTCTGTGAACGTGCTCCGAAATCATGTGAGGTGAGTCATACACTCTGTGCGTGTTTGCTCTGATCATGGTGTCTCACTGGTCTTTGTTCTACCTCAATACTATCCCTGGATTAGTCACCTCCATCGATAGAGGACTTACCATTCTATAAACGCATGTCATACAGCAATTGGCTGCTACGCACTAGCTCAGCACCGGGATTAAACACTCTTGTCAAGTCAAACAGTAGTTACCTAGCCACAGCCATCTACTACAGCCATCTTCCACCTCTGCACTGTTTTCAGTGGAAATGTCATGCTATTCACTGCAGTTGAGTTGATGTGCTTGTCCTAAAGCCAGCCGGGCAAGTAGCCTTCCCGCCCGCTTTGAGCCACTGGCATGGTCCTTAAGCCAACGCCTTTATACTGTACTTGCCTTTTAATCGGGATGGTAATGATTTTAGTAGCCTATTTTAAATTTGATGTTAAACTAGCACATCCAATCACCATCCCTGCTTTACATCCTTTGGGTCTCTAGGACCAGGATTGAAGAACACTGCTCTACACTAGCAAGTCATTACAGTTGGCTGTAGCCAATAGATTGCTCTAATCAGAAGTTTCTGTTTGTGTTGACAGAATTTCCTAGCCCTGTGTGCAGGTGGGTTCTACAATGGCTGCATATTCCACAGGAACATCAAAGGGTTCATGGTTCAGACCGGCGACCCCACAGGTAGCTTCATCAGAACTGCATTATCGTGTTGGAAGGCTTATTGTTTTTAATTTGGTAAAAAAAAAATGAAAGGACCAATAGCCCAATGTACAAGTCAATTACTTTATCAGATACCAATTGTCAGCATGCCACTCCAAACCCATGGAGTAGTTTGTTTTCTGATCATGCAAAGAAAATGATCTGCCTCTCTCTTGACAACATGCATTACTTTTTTTAATCTTGGAAGGCACTGGAAAAGGAGGAACGAGTATTTGGGGACGGAAATTTGAAGATGAGTTGAGTGAACACCTAAAAGTGAGTACCTCAAAGGGACAGGTAGCAACAATTCTGGGTATATATTAACTGAAATTTTTTCATTTATTTCCGTGCAGCATAATGTGCGTGGCGTGGTTTCTATGGCGAACAACGGCCCCAACACTAATGCCTCCCAGTTCTTCTTCACCTATGCCAAGCAGCCCCATCTGGACATGAAGTACACCGTGTTTGGAAAGTAGGTCATTGTTTCAGGACTTAATGTGGTTGGTTAGCCAACTAAGTGGATTACCAAGAATGGATTCAGCTACAATCTGCCGTTGTATGTCATTGAGGATCCAAATAAACAAACCGTGTCTGTATTTAATGTGATTATAAGTGATTGCTAGCAGATCATGACTTCAATCTGTTATTTTGACCTAAACACATTCTCTTGACTGTGCATATTATGTGGTTTGTGTTAACTCCAACATTTTATTGTGAACTAATGCAGTGCTACAATGCTTTTTCCCCTCTGTTTATTTTCTTTCGATAAGCAGAATAATAGATGGCTTGGAAACACTGGATGAACTGGAGAAGCTCCCGGTCAATGAAAAGTCATTTCGGCCGCTGACTGAGACTCGTATAAAGGACGTGACTCTTCATGCCAACCCATTTGCAGGATAGATTGTCTTAAGCACACGAACACACAACCTGACATCTGCCAATTTAGGTGAAATCTTCATTTAAGCCTCTCAAATGTTTAGACCATTTATCAACCAGAGGCCTTTGATTAAGGCAACTAAAGAGACTTTCAATGGAGTGTAAAACATATTTCCCTTCTCATTGAATTTGGCATGTAGAATGTCCACAATGCTCGGCCCTTGCAGCTATGTGAGCTCAATATGTTGGTTTTATAAGTAATTTGTTTGTTCCAAATAAATGTTTTTTTTTAATACATTGTGTGTTTTCTTTTTTACACCATGATAACTTGACATGCCCTGGGTTTGTGAAATCCTTAAAGAAAACTGCATTTGTGGAGTTGCTGAGCACAGCCAACGATGGTGGCTCAATTAAGATTAGTTCACTCGGGCCGTTTACCATTGGAAACAATAGTTAGTTCCGGTCTAATTAACTTGGTGTCTCCCACACACACCAATCCAATATCAGCTGGTTCTGGTCTACTTAGTAATTCGTTGACTTTAATTTAACTGTCTCTGGCACAGCCACAAGTGAACTTGACCGATATAAAATGTAATTGTAATAGACGTTCTAAAAGCAGTTACGGCCTCGGAAGGATTTCAGGTGAGTCGGATTTCATTGCATGTTACCCCTCAATCACACCGATCGTAAATGCACCAGAAGTACATTCATTTCCAATGGAACGCTGGGTTTGCCTCGCAGTTGCACTGCGTGCTGTGGTACAGACGTTGGATTTATCAAACGTATGCCTTAAACTAACGGTTTGACAGTAGCGGTATCTAACTTGTAACTACGAAAATAGTTTTGTCAAAGATTGTGAACCCAAAAGTGTACGTTTTATTCTAGAGCGGGGATAATAAATATAAACAATTTGGTTAGGGTGTAGGGGCAGATTTATGTTATCTTGTCTTCAGGAGATTTTATTTACTTTATCTAGTCTGATCAGTGGAGTAATTCTTATAACAATGGGCTACAATAAGAGGGTAATTACTGTGCTTGTCTGCAAGAACTCTGTTATTCTCCACAATTATTTTATTATTCCACTTCCCAATTTTGCCAGTGTTATCACATATTTG
This sequence comes from Salvelinus fontinalis, assembly GCF_029448725.1. NCBI lineage: Eukaryota > Metazoa > Chordata > Actinopteri > Salmoniformes > Salmonidae > Salvelinus > Salvelinus fontinalis. The sequence goes on from NC_074692.1 coordinate 38,218,145, forward strand.
AAATCTGATATGGCTACTGGTGTCTTTGAAAATGAATTATGAGGATATATGTTTTTGCAGCCATTTATTGGCAGTTTTGAATAAGTCATACGAATAAGCATTGGATATTATCTCCAGGAATTAAATATTTTGTACATTTTAGTATTATGCACATCCTAGGCAGAGATGGTAGGGGTCTCACAACTCATAAACACATTCTGTCCATGTAGAATAAGATAATGTTAAGGATCTTGCAAGTAGAAAAAACATCTTGACCAACTCAACTTGTAGAGAAACGCCAATGCCATCCTCTCTTTCATTTTGCCAAAACTGTCTATGACTGTCTTAGGCTAGCTACCTGGCTAAAATGCTTGCTCACTAGCCTAACTTCCTTTCATGGGCAACAATGAGCCAGCTAGTTAACATTCGCCTACTATATCTAGCTACATATTGAACTTCCATCCTCTCAGGGAAGGAGCACAATGTATGAATTTAAGGTTGGATCAGAATCACTGTTAGAATTGGAGAATTGGAGGAAACCACCAGGAAAGGGCACATTTTTGCTGGCACACATCGTCCTCCGCTAGCCACCGGAGGACAACAACACAAGGAGATGCAACAATTCTCATTATTTCTCTAAATTATGTTCGGCTTTTGATGTGATTGGTGTGAAGCCAAATCCAAGCCGGCTTCGCTAAACACTTTTTTCTTGTTGGGTGTACCAGTGTAACAGTATAGCTTCCATCCCTCTCCTCACCCCTAACTGGGCTTGAACCAGGTTCCCTCTGCACACATCGACAACAGCCACCCTCGAAGCATCGTTACCCATCGCTCCACAAAAGCCTTGCAGAGCAAGTGGCCCTTGCAGAGCACGTGGCTCAGTATGACGAGGTCATGAACGTCAACGTCAGGTAGAAGATAATAATAACCTGAAGTTTTACGTTTTGAATGACATACAGTGCATTCGTAAAGTATTCAGATCCCTTGACTTTTTCCATTTTTTTTAAACGTTTTTTTTTTTTACGTTTACAGCCTTATTCTAAAATTGATTAAACAATTGCCCTCATCAATCTACACACAATACCCCATAATGACAAAGCAAAAACAGGTTTTTAGAAATGTTAGCAAATGTGTATCTTTTTTTTAAACTGAAATATCACATTTAGATAAGTATTAAGACAATTTACTTAGTACTTTGTTGAAACACCTTTGGCAGTGATTACAGTCTTGAGTGTTCTTGGGTATGACGCTACAAGCACACCTGTATTTGGGGAGTTTCTCCCATTCTTCTCTGCAGATCCTCTCAAGCTCTGTCAGGTTGGATAAAGAGCCTTGCTGCACAGCTATTTTCAGGTCTCTCCAGAGATGTTTGATCGGGTTCAAGTCCAGGCTCTGGCTGGGCCACTCAAGGACATTCAGAGACTTGTCCCCAAACCACTCCTGCATTGTATTGGCTGTGTGCTTAGGGTCGTTGTCCTGTTGGAAAGTGAACCTTCGCCCCAGTCTGAGGTCTTGAGCGCTCTGGAGCAGGTTTTCATCAAGGATCTCTCTGTACTTTGCTCTGTTCATCATTCCCTTGATCCTGACTAGTCTCCCAGTACCTGCCTCTGAAAAACATCCCCACAGGTTTCCTCCAGATGTGATGCTTGGCATTCAGGCCAAGGAGTGCAATCTTGGTTTCATCAGACCAGAGAATCTAGGTTCTTATGGTCTGAGAGTCTTTTAGGTGCCTTTTGGCAATCTCCAGGCAGGCTGTCATGTGCCTTTTACTAAGAAGTGGCTTCCGTCTGGCTACTCTAACACAAAGGGCTGATTGATGGAGTGGTGCAGAGATGGTTATCCTTATGGAAGGTTCTCCCATCTCAAACAGAAAACCTCTGGAGCTCTGTCAGAGTGACCATCGTATTCTTGGTCACTTCCCTGACCAAGGCCCTTCTCCCCAGATTGCTCAGTTTGGCTGGGTTGCCAGCTCTAGGAAGAATCTTGGGGGTTCCAAACTTCTTCCCTTCAAGAATGATGGCGGCAACTGTGTTCTTTGGGTCCTTCAATGCTGCAGAAATGTTTTGTTTGAGCTCAATTTCAAGTCTCATAGCAAAGGGTCTGAATACTTATGTAAATGAGGTATTTCTGTTTTTTATTTTTCATACATCTGCAAAAAATTCTAAACCCCTTTTTTCTCTTTGTCTATTATGAGGTATTGTGTGTAGATTGATGAGGGGTAAAAATATGTAATATATTTTAGATTAAGGCTGTAACGTAACAAAATGTGGATAAAGTCAAGGGGTCTGAATACTTTCTGAATGCACTGTATACCGTATAAACCGCAAAGGAGCTGGTGTTTATATTTCGCTGCATGGATGAAGCCTTAGATCTGTTTTACTTCTTCATTGCAGTACGTGCTTTATACAGTGGTCTGTCTATTAGATTGTCTGTCAGTATTTTTTTGACACTAGGCTAACCTCGGTTAACCCAGAACTAAAGTCTCACGTAATTGGTCAGCTGGTACAAGTTATGTTTACGTAGTTCTGTCCACGAGAGATGGCTAGTAGGCGAATGTTCTTGCAAGGATGTTTCTTTCTTAGTCAAGGTTTGTTTGTTTATTTTTTCTACAGATCAGTATACCACCTGACTCAGCTCTGTGTACCTCACCTCGTCAAGACCAAGGGTTCTATCGTTACTGTCTCTAGCGTCAACGGCCAATGATCAGTGGGTATCACCACACCAGTGTGTGTGTGTGGAGTGTACACAATTCATTTACAGAAGAATATCTGTGAATTGAGACAAGAGCTATAGATGGTGAGGAGGGGTGTGTGTTTGTGTGCTTGCTTGGAATACTATTAGATACTGGATGTCCCGACAAGGATAGTAAAACAAGGAACATTCTCCTTCATGGGAACAATTCTCCAGGTCCCCAAGAGGAGACAAGCTATTTTAGACTTACGGGTTAGGGAAAATATAATTTAAATGGAATTCAGTTTTACTGTAGGTCCCCAGAAGGATAGTAAAACGTGTGCGTGTGTGTGTGTGTGTGTGTCTATATTATGCTCTATTAAAGTATGATTTCTGTTGAACTCAATTCTCAGTTTTTCTAATTCCCAGGTGTCTATTGTACATCTAAATCTGCCATTGACCAATTCACGTTGCATAGCACTTGATCAGGACAGGTTTTCTTTGGACTATTTATCACTAATTATTTGGGATTGTATTGAAAGCACAGGCACTCATGACTCCTGTACCTCCCGCTCAGAGCTGGTATCAAAGCAAGTACGAGTCAACACTGTCCGGTAAATCATGTTTGTTTAGGTACTAAGTTGTTCCTTTTTATCAGGGTTGGTTAGGTTACTTTCTAAATGTAATCTGTTACAGTTACTAGTTAACTGTCCAAAATTGTAATCAGTAAAGTAACTTTTGGAAACCCTAATTTAGTAACGTAATCTGGGTACTTTTAGATTATTTTCCTCTACAGAGTTATTAGAAGAAGACAAAAAGGATCCATCAAATGTAATTGGTGTGTCATAGTGGTCTCTGATGCGGTCAGACTTGCTCAGGTGGAACAAACGTATAATATATGTCATTTAGCAGACGCTTTTATCCAAAGCGACTTACAGTCAAGCGTGCATACATTTTACAAATGGGTGTTCGCGGGAGTCCTACCCACTACCCTAGCGTTATAAGCACCATTCTCTACCAACTGAACTACAAGGGACCAATTTAAACGTGCACTTTTTTCAATCCTGCATTGAATGTCATTGAGAAAACAGAAGTGTCAATGTATTTTTTCAACTTTTTCAAAAGTATCTGTAATCTGATTACAATAAAACAGGCATTTCGCTACACCCGCAATAACATCTGCTAAACATGTGTATGTGATCAATATATTTAAGTTGATATGTTTGCTGGTAACATAACTGATTATATGTAATCCGTAATCCCTCCCTAACCCTGTTTATTATGTAGTTATTACTATCTATCTCTCTCTCCGTCTTTCCTCCTCCAGTCCTAGCGTGATCATAACATGTGTCCACGGGAGAGCTGGGCGGGAAGAGGAGCAGCATGCTCAGGTAACTCTTATGTTATACAAACGTCACATCATGGTTTACCAGGTCAGGTCCACTGGCTGGGCTTCCAAAGGTTGTGTAGAGGTCATTGTGTTTGGAGAGAACGCGGTTCACATCACAGACCCCCCACTCTACTTAGTTTACCATGCACAATGTACTTCATCAAAGTCTTTCCATTTACGCTCACTTATCTCTCGCTCACTATCTCTCTCTCAATAGCTCGCACTCTCTCTCACACACACACACACACACACACACACACACACACACACACACACACACACACACACACACACACACACACACACACACACACACACACACACACACACACACACACACACACACACACACACACACACACACACACACACACACACTCTCTCCTCCCAGTTTCTGGAGAAGTGTAAGCAGACCCATGCTCTGGGTAGAACAGGTGAGGTGGCTCATGCTATAGCCTTCATGGTGTCGGACGCAGTCACATTCATCACAGGGGTCAACCTACCCCTGGACAGGGGGCGCTATGCCATGTGTCCAATCCTGTGTCAATACAAAACCCTGAACTATCTGTTTTGTGTCATTTTTGTATCTCTGGACCCCAGACAGATAGATTAAGTGTAGAGTAGGCTCTATTCTAGTGTAGAGAAGGGAAAAAATAAGGATCATGTGACGAATAAGACCTTTAGCTAAATGTTCAACTAGACTTACATTTTGTTTAAAAATTAGATAAGAGTGCCCTCATGTGGTGAAGAGGTGAAGTGTATAGAGATGAGCCGCTCGCTATTCTTTCAAGATACACTTTTCAAAAGGAATAACTATTCATTTTCAGTATTTAAGTTGCAATAACACATGAGCTGTTTTACAATAAAAGCCTCGTGGTTCATGTACTATGATAACTATTAATACTGCATTAAGTATTTCACTTTTATTGAGAACTAAACTCTGCTCAGTGTCTTTGTAGCTGACAATGAAAGTTGTACTGGATAGATAATTACCTTTTTTTAAATAAGAGAATGAGAACCAATGGAAACACACGTCTACTTGGGTTTCAAATATTTATTGAACACCTGAATGTTGAAGAAAATGAAAGTGTTGAAAACTACCAGCTGTATTATTATGATGCTGACAGACAGAGGACCTGCAGAGATGAATGGATGAAGTACACGATGACCACTAATATCTGTTCCTGGCCCTTAACAAAGATGTCAGATGACTCTTTGGATGTGTTATGGCTTTACTAATGTAAGAACATGATGGAGGGCTGTTTAAGATGTGTGATATGAGAGGTATTCTGACTTTCTAGGTTGGTTGGTTGAGCTGACCGCCTGTACAGAGATTTCACAAACATGGTCAACGATAAAGTAAACCAGTAAGACATAAAAGCATTGAAAATGGTTCCAGTACAGTTCTGATTAGAAAAAAACAAACCTAGAAAACAAAATCGATGAAGCCCCAAATTTATTAAAAATAAAAAATGCTCTGCTAATGATGGGTGTCTGGCTTAAAGTTTACAGAAAGTCGCAAAACCCATAGACATTAAATAACATAAATTAGCATGTTGGGATCCACTGTATACAACAAAGCTTTGCATAATTATACACATTTATACATTTCAACAAGTCAAAAATAAGACCTAAATCTTTCAATAATAGCTTCAGACTCATACAAAGGGGAGTACAATAGCGATGCAGAGAAAGAAACGCTGTTTTGCTAGCTTGTTTTTGCTAGCTTGGAGTGAATTTAAACATTTTTCCTTCTTTGCATTCATACTGTGTAAAAAAATATTCCCTTTGCTGTAGAAAAGGTATCTATGTTCTGTCAGGATTAAACAAGACCGCCTCATAACCCACCACAGGAATGATTATAGCACCAGGTACCAGGTGTCATCATCTCTGGTTCAGCTCATTGAGAGATGGGAGGTAGACCGACTCTTCTGACACTCTCTGGATTCACTCTCTAACTGCAAGCTTCAATTCATTTGACTAGGGAAACACACATCAGGAATGCAATAGCGCAATAGTTATTCGTAGACCAGTGGGCATTTCTTCAGCACCTAATCACCATTACAAGTAGATTCATACGTCATCTGCAGATCAGGCAGGAGAAAATAGCTGGACAGCACACACCTGTGGATGTATGCTGGAAACTAAGCCTAAGCCTGAATGTTATGATAATATTATATCCAATTGTTGGGTCTCACTGTAAACCTTAATTGCTTTGAAAAACTGCAGAACGAGATATGTTTATTGCACTTTTATATTAAGATATACATATAACATGTATAAATAATACATGTGTATGTGTGACATTTAGAAGGATAAGTAATGCATTCATAATATGTAAATGCATTTATAATCATTCCCTATTACTTTACACATTTCATAACATGTTGAGAGTTCATGACCATAGAAAGTAATAAGTTAAAAATGTTGTCCAAGAGTGATGTTAGAGACTCATTATTTTTTATCTCACTCGGGCATCCAGGTCTCGTGCCGTGCGACAGTAAAACAAGTCCCTGAAAAAAGCCAAAGCTTATCTTCTCTTCAGGCAGGCGGTAGGAACTAGTGCGAGACGTCTCAGTATCTCTGCAGTTTCTCCTGGTCCGTCCCTCAATGGTGCCCCCTGCCTGTTTCTGCAGTCCGAGCATATGCTGGAGGGTTAGGGGCCTGGCCTGGCCTGCCTCTCCTGAAGGGCCCCAGTATATGGGGACAGGAAGACCCCCTAACCTTCCCCATCCCGCCGCAAGTCACTCCTATGAGGAGGCTGTGTATGTACTGTCTCCTGGGCCTCTATAAGAACAGGCCTCTATAAGAAGCACACGGGGCCAACCTCTAGGTGGTAGTGCGAGCCAGGATCTGTGGCCGGTAGGTTATACACGTCCAGGATGGGGAGTAAGTTGGGGTCCTGGGTCTGGAAGACGAAATGGGTCTGGTGCCAGCGGCCATCTTTGATCTGAAAGACAAGGGGATTTTACTTTTTAGAACCTACAGAGACTAATTTGGTCAGACTGTGCAATACATTATCTTCAGTTGGTGTACAATTTACTATAATTAGAGCTTAAATACATGGTAGCCTTAAATACATGGTAGCCTATGTAACAACATGTAATGTGTCATGCACTATTCCATCCACTATTCCTCCAGCTGTATGTTCAGTAGGAGAGCAGACTGTCACATGATCCAGGCTGGAGGTTGACATACCCAGCATTCGTCCTTCACTACGTGGCGCTCCAGGAGTCCTCCAGCCTGGATCATGTCTCCTCCGCTCCAGGCCTTGAAGCGCACCGCGGTGGGGGAGGGCTCCAGGGAGGAGCTGTTGGCCCACACGGGGACATTCAGGCAGTGGATGGTGATGTGCTGCACTGCCTCAGAGCTCAGTAGATGGAGGAAGTTCATCTGGATACGACCCACCCCCATCTCCAGCTGCAGACGGACACACATCAACTACCGTTACAATTTAATCCCTAATCTATTGTGTCAGACAATACCAGTGGACATGCAAGATTTGGTTCTGGATGCCAGATACAAAACCTGTCTGAAGTAAAAATGTAGGATGTGTCAAAAGAAACAAAAGACAGGAAATTCAAATGAGCTAAATAGTAAGAATGCTGTTCTGTAGTACAGTACGACGGTTGTGTGTGGAAACATACAGATGTAGGATCTTCATTTGAGCCAGTTTGCTACAGCAGGAAAATAATCCTGCAGCAACAGGAAATGTGAATTATTATGTGGATCCTAATTAATGGGCATTTTTGTAGGGGTTGATACATATTTTGTGAGGGAAAATAAAGTCTGAAATTTCAAAGTGTAAATTGCAAACTTCAGAAGCATTTTTAAACCTCAAATACACTACAAGTTCCTCTGAAAACCTGACTAAAATATTGGCTTCCTATTATCAGTTGTTTTGACTGGATTGTGGCTTGTTTTGACTGTAAATGGCTGAGTAGTAGTGGAAGTTGATGCTGACCTTGGATACTGTGATGGGTTTCAGACAGGTCTGGCCACCGCTGGTGAAGTTACACGTCACCTCGATGGAGTCAGCAGAGCAGCCGAGGTTTGGGTCGATCCAGTAAGTTCCTTAGGGAAGGAGAACAAACTGAGTAAAAAAGGAGTCTGGATACAGGAGTAGTGTACTTTTAGCAGAGTGGACAAGTATGTAATGCTTTAGGACGGGATATCACTGGTCAGGTGTATAGTCTTGATATTTATCACTATAGATGACAATTTATAGTTTAGTTATAGCTTATAACTAGTCAGGTCCACATGGTCTAGAAAAACTATTGGACTAAGTATACTGTAACTGAAGGATTGAACCCAAAATGTGAATCTCAGGCTGTGTCCTGTATCTCAGATGACGTTTGTGCCTTCCTCACCATCATTCATCCTCTGTTCACAGTCCTTGAGGTCTCTGCAGATGCGCGCAGGGTTGTCGTGGGTTCCTAGTGGGTTCTTCAGGCTCTGGATCAAGGTGCTGAGGTAGTGGAGGGTCTTGAATATCTCTGTACCCTGGTGGTCCAACATGGGCAGGTCCATGTCGTGGAAACTCTAGAAATGATAGAGACAAACAGTCACACACCGAGCACCAAATCTTCACAAACAGCCAGCCACCATTGGAGAGTGATAAATGTCAAAATCCTGGCTTGAGAAGCATGAGGGTAACTGTACTTTTGTCATGCATTAATGCTAATGGAATATTTGTGTAAGAGTTGGTCATACATACAGTACGAACATACAATTGTTCTCTGTATTGTACTGGGTACATTGCTTATTTGCCAAGGGACCAATGATGCTTCTCACAGTGACTCACCTCTGACCTCAGCGCAGCATGGGAATCAATAATGAGCTGAAAAGCAGCACCAATAGCCTCCCTTCTCTAGAAGAGAAGACAAAAAGACAAAAGTATGAACTCTGAAACATTCTCCCGCATTCACTCCTTACTCCTCTCCATTGCTTCTGAGAAAGTCCAATTGTAAATAGAGGAGACTTACAAATGGCATAGAACCAGGGAGGCCCTATAACACAATGGAAATAGAAAGGGGGGGGGGGGGGGGGGGGGTTAATGCATGCATGGTCCAGTCATAGTACAGCATATAACAAAAAATTCAGAAAAACGAGTGATACCACTATTGCAAAGTCTTTACATAAATAACAGAAAAGACTTACTGGGGGTCCGGGTGGTCCACGAGGACCAGGAGGGCCCCTTGGTCCTTGTACCCCCTGTTTGTAAAAAAACAAGAACACTATTGGATTAATACACCCCCCTAGACCATAATGCTGCAGCCTGACCTCTCAATATCAAGATCCTCTTCATCTAAACTCCTCTGCCAACAGACGGTAAAGCAGCGGCAAGCAGTAAGTAACCTTTCTGTCTCAACTTATTCCTAGTTGTCATGGTGAGTGGAACAACAAACAGAGAAGCACTGAGGGAAATGAAAAGTGCTTTAGGGGTTGAGGCTGAATCCCTTCTAAGCAGTGTGCTCTCCATACTAAGCACCCTATTCTGTCCTGTGATCACTCTAAGCCTCGGTGTAAGGCAGAGCTGGGTTCAAATACTATTTGAAATCATTTCAAATACTTTGTGTGATTAATTGCCAGTCTAAATGGACCAATAGAATAGTGCCACAACTCTAAACCCCGCCCATCTGAAATTCCAGGCAGGCTAGAGTATATACTCAAAATAGTATTTGAACCCAGGCCTGGAATAAGGGATATGATTCATAAAAATAAGGACACGCACCGCATCCCCTCGACTTCCTTTGTCACCTTGGGGACCCTGAGAGAGAGAGCGAGAGAGAGAGGGGAAATTACTCCATCGCCCCCCCCAAAAAAACTGAGTGATAACATGTTCTTTGGCAGATAAGGGGTATGAGATATGATGATGTACATACTGTATTACCACTGGGGCCGATGATACCGACTGGGCCTATGGCACCAACATTACCCTGGAGAGAGAGAGAGAGAGAAAGATAAACATTGTTAGTGAGGGCAGCCACTATCTGAATTAACAAGGCATATGTTGTCAATATGGTGGCCCTCTTTTGCTTGGTTAGTTGAGCAGGGTGTTTGCAACGCCATGATAGTGGGTTTGATTTCCCAGGACCACCCGTACAGAAAATGTATGGATAAAAGCGTCTGATAAATGGCATATACTATGTGTATTATATATTAATATGCCCAGTGTTTCAGCCTAGGATGAACTATTGACCCAAGTTCCAACCTAAAAATAGGCCATGTTACCTGACCTGGAAAAACATAGGGAATTTACGTAATAACAATTTTCTCATCTCCTTTTACCATCAAGCCATGTGGCCCTTTTGGTCCCTGGATGCCGGCTGGGCCCAGATCTCCTGGAGGTCCCTATGAAGATAAAACATATGTGTTGATAAGATACAATGTGTTAATAAGGCAAGTATCACTTCATATAGAAGCTTAGGCCAACTGAGTGCAAGGTTGCACCATATGGGCTGTATGTAATATGCACAGTAAGCAACACAGACAGCAAGAGACACTCCAAGTTTCTTCAGTTAACAGCTGTTTCACTGAAAATTATTATTTGATAGGTCTTGATGATGAGTCAGTAAGCCTACAGTGCGTCTGACATCTAATTTGCCAAGTCAGAGAATCTATCTCCACTTTAGCATAACGCCAAGGCTCAGCTGCCTAACATTCCTCTGTGAGATGTGTGTATACAGTATATCAAAATGGAACACTCTAGGAAAATATCCAACTGGAGCACAGGCAGTCATATGACTCACTAAATTAGCGCCTAAATGTTCAGTAAAGCCTGTAACTTCTTCGTTTTCTTAACTGCCCAACACCTGTAGAGCAACATCACTAGAGAGTAATAAAGTAACCGAAGTTATGGCGTGTTAAGTGACATTACACGTGGGTGGAGTAAACTTCTTGTGGACCGTGATAGATTTTCTGCCCCAATGCAGCAGTCTTTAATTCGATTTATCCCTTTCAGAGCAAAGACAATAGACGCTACCAAATCGTTTGAGGCTTTAAATTCCTTTAAAGCTTTACTATTAATCTCCAGCAGATCCCTGATTTCCCACTGAAAATGGGTTCTGCTTTTTTGCCGGTGTTTTATTAGAACCATATTTTTTGCGGCTTAGAACTTCATTCTTGATGGTCCACGTTTAAAGCCCTGTGTTATTTGATCATGTGACTCAGGTGTGAGATGAAAATGGGGTGGGGAAGTCTAGCGTACCTTTGGTCCGAACATCCCGAGAACCCCTGGGTACCCTGATTCACCTGTGTCACCCTGAGGAGAGAAATGGAACCATCTTCATCATCCTCACTGTCGTCATTGTCATTCACCTCCTCATCATCATTATCATGTCCTAGTCATGATGACCAATCAAACGGACTCAGCAATGTTGCTATGTTACTCACGAGCTGTCCTTTGTTCCCCTGGTCACCCTGTTTTCCTGGAATTCCCATTCCACCAATGTGGCCTCTTTTCCCTGAATATCCAGTTTGGCCGGGGAGACCCCTCTCACCCTGAGACACACACACAAGGACAGACAACCATTCAGAACCAGTACCGTGTGGAGAAGGTTGATTTCTTTCAACACTCGACTGGGAAGTTATGATGGAGCAATAGCTCAAGTGCTTATTTCTCATCCTTCAGACCTTGTACAACATATAATACCATAACCATGGTGGTCACAGTTCATCCACCGGGTACAACATATAATACGATAACCATGGTGGTCACAGTTCATCCACCGGGTACAACATATAATACGATAACCATGGTGGTCACAGTTCATCCACCGGGTACAACATATAATACAATAACCATGGTGGTCACAGTTCATCCACCGGGTACAACATATAATACGATAACCATGGTGGTCACAGTTCATCCACCGGGTACAACATATAATACGATAACCATGGTGGTCACAGTTCATCCACCGGGTACAACATATAATACGATAACCATGGTGGTCACAGTTCATTCACCGGGTACAACATATAATACCATAACCATGGTGGTCACAGTTCATCCACTGGGTACAACATATAATACGATAACCATGGTGGTCACAGTTCATCCACCGGGTACAACATATAATACGATAACCATGGTGGTCACAGTTCATTCACCGGGTACAACATATAATAGGATAACCATGGTGGTCACAGTTCATCCACCGGGTACAACATATAATACGATAACCATGGTGGTCACAGTTCATCCACCGGGTACAACATATAATACGATAACCATGGTGGTCACAGTTCATTCACCGGGTACAACATATAATAGGATAACCATGGTGGTCACAGTTCATCCACCGGGTACAACATATAATACGATAACCATGGTGGTCACAGTTCATTCACCGGGTACAACATATAATACGATAACCATGGTGGTCACAGTTCATTCACCGGGTACAACATATAATAGGATAACCATGGTGGTCACAGTTCATCCACCGGGTACAACATATAATACGATAACCATGGTGGTCCCAGTTCATCCACCGGGTACAACATATAATACGATAACCATGGTGGTCACAGTTCATTCTTCACCTTGTACAACATATAATTGGATAACCATGGTGGTCACAGTTCATTGGAGCATGTTCTCTCTCCTCTCTCACCTTGGGTCCGAAGGAGCCCTGATCGCCTGGAAGCCCTGGCACGCCCATTTTACCACTGTTACCAGCTTTGCCAATGATACCAAACTCTCCGTCGTCTCCTTGCTCCCCCTAAGGAGTGGACACAAACAATTGAGGATGGCTGAGGCTTAACAGAGAAGACCAATCATACAGTAGCAAAAGACTCTGCTTATTTCAGTCAATGAGAAGAATGCACAGTTATGGTGTCTGTCCTTCCTCACCTTCATTCCATTGTCACCATCTTTCCCAGGAGGCCCGTCCATTCCAGGTTGGCCCTCAAGGCCCTCTCTTCCCACCACTCCCTTTGGGCCAGGAGGACCCTCGGGACCCTGGAAAAGATAGAGAATAATGCTACATATGAGATGCATTCTAGCACAATCAATCAATTAATCAATCAACCAATCAATCAATCAATGACATGCAGTATTAAAATGAAAAGATAAAGTTCTCACTCACCGGTGGTCCTTTGGTCCCAGACTCGCCTTGTTTGCCCCGTTTGCCTTTCTGACCCTGGAGTAGATCATAGAGGTACAGACCATCAGTTCCAACATGACATCACCACATAGCAAAAGAGCCCCAATACATTGAAATCAAATTAAAGGGGTACCAAAGTGGTTCAAACAGGTGTTGTGAGGTAAAACTGGATACAACAGTTTGGTTGTTGTTGAGGTATTTTGTCCTTACTTGATCACCTTTCGATCCTTTCAGACCCTGTATTCCCCTTGGTCCAGGATGTCCCTACAATATATAAAAAAGAAAGAAGGAATGAATGAACGAATGAAAGATGAAACAATCAAACAAACAAATGACAAGTTTTACCTTTTTAATAGGTAGATATTCTAATGTAGATACTGTCTCAAATCAAATTTGATTTGATTCAGTGTGAAAGAACACATATTATCATGTCATAAACAGAACCTTTTACTCACAGGTAGTCCAGTTGCTCCGGCTTTGCCTCTCGATCCGTCCACCCCTGGCTGGCCCTGGGAAATAGACATTTGTTAATGTTAGCCGTTTCCATGTATAAAGGATATATTCCAAATGAGACAACATTAACGTATACAATACAATCGACATCCCACTTACTAGGTATCCTGGGTCCCCTGATTCTCCTCTGTCTCCCCTGTCTCCGGTAGAACCCTGGTTTCAGATGGGAACCAAACAGAATGAAGCATATAGATCCCAGCTATTTTAGCAAAGAAACACCAAACAACACAGCAGGCGGAGGGCTACATGATGAGAGGAACTCACTCTGTCACCTTGTGGACCGGGAGGGCCTTCCACCTTACTGTCCTCCCCCTGTTCACCCTGGAAAACATACAGGGAAAACAGATTTATTTTTAATTACACATTTTAATAAGGTTAAATTCATGATATTCCTTTCAGTACAATGAAATATTCTATGCAATTATAGTTTTTGTTGGTGATGGAAATAGGTTGCTTTCAATAAAAAGGGGACCTAGATTGCATTAAATGTTCCAGTGACTTTACAGGGGCCGGTGAATGATGTGGAAGGCTTGTAGTATTTCATAGTGCATGAGGATCAGCAAAATACAAGAGGAAACAGTGGAACAGGGATCCAAAACTAAACAATTTATAAGTAGTGGCACAATATTGATCTCATTAGAAAGTAAGTATGGTCAACATTACGAGGTTACCAGCACACAGGAAAGAGGACTTCATATCGAAGTCCTATTTATCAAGCTGAACCTTGATTGATCTGAATAGTGATGACAAGGAGTATTCCAATAGCAGTTGAAAGCAGTTTGTGTCCAATGACCTACATTTGATCAAATTTCTCCAGAGTTAATGAGAAGTGCCATTGTGCATACCATTGATCAATTATATTTAATCGCTTCTTGTGGGATAATCAGACTGAAATAGCCGTGGAATTCAGTCACTCTCAGCGGCTGGAAACCATGTGATATGGCTAGGACTTTTTCCTGATAGCAATGGCCTATCTCTAGTGCCCAGTAATGGCCTATCTCTAGGGCCCAGAGTTTCTCCTAGGCAGGGCATGTGTTCAGGAGAAACTCCTAGCCCTACCAACATGTGATAATGGGATATGTGGGACATACAAATGTGTGCAAACATGACTGTCAGTCGTTTTGGATAAAAGTGTCTGCTAAATCGCACACATGAACATTAGTATTATATATTACATGGATTGACTATAGGACAGAGAGAGAGAGACGGACAGTGCTAGGGCTGTCACCACTAATCCTCCACAGACCATAAGTCTAGACCATAAGTCAAGGCACCCACAAAGAGAGAGCTATTAGACACAGACAGGACTGTGGGAAGTGTACCTTTTCACCTTTTGGTCCAGGAGGTCCCAGTGAGCCTTGCCGTCCTGTGTGGCCCTACAACCACAGAGGAGGACAATAGAGACCGTGTTATTCATCACACAGGGCAACAACAATAGCTACCTTCTTGGAAGCATTCAATGTTATGTGTCATTAGGTAAACAATACTCACTGAAGGCAGCAATTTAGATATAGTCGATTTTTTTATTTAACAAGGCAAGTCAGTTAAGAACAAATTCTTATTTGCAATGACGGCCTACACCGACCAAACACAGACAACGCTGGGCTAATTGTGCGCCACCCTATTGGACTCCCAATCACAGCCAGTTGGGATACAGTATGGATTTGAACCAGGTTGTCTGTAGTGACACCTCTAGCTGAGATGCAGTGCCTTAGACCACTGTGCCACTTGGGAGCCCAATGATAATGTCCTAGGTGGCAATGCTTCATAACTCTTCATCAATCGATCATCTGGCTATATTTAATTGATCTAGAATCATATTGCGTTGATATTGAGTGAAGGATATTGTATGTGGTAAAGGGTAAATTTTACCTCGTATCCTGTGATGCCTATTTCACCTTGCTGGCCCATTCTCCCTGGTGCACCCTGTAAACGTCAGATGTTCAGTCTTTACGACCTAGCACATTAGGAAACCAACATATCAGACGAAAAACTAGGAACAAATCTACAGAGCCTTACCACTGGTCCAATGGTTCCTCTCGATCCCTTCGGCCCAACAAATCCTGCTTCTCCTTGTTCACCAATTGCCCCAGTCTCTCCCAGGTGACCCATGTGACCCTTGCTGCCCTAGAGCAGGGTCACAATAGAGCAGGCATGCAAAAATAGCAAGGTTGACTTTCAGTCATTGGCAAATTGTGTGTGGATAGTTTTACAGTGTCATCTCAACTCTCCATTTTGAATGTCCACTTTCAACATAGTGGCTCTAGAGGCCATTGATGCCTAATGTTTGTTGACTACAATAACAGATAAGGAGCAATCCAACTTTCTTTAAAAACCAAGAAAGGTACGGTGAAACTACTATCAGGTTTCAGTGAATGAAATGAATGAGAGTGACAGATGTAGGGAGGCGTACTTCATGAGGAACTGAGCTGACATACATACCTTCTCCCCTGGTTTTCCTCTTTCACCAAACTTGCCAGGTTTGCCCTCCTGACCCTGGAAGACAGTTATTGGTGTCAGAAGTCAACAGCTGTTTATTTTAACAGCAATAAACCTCTATGACAAAGACACGGCAATGGTCAAAATGGTCATCCACAGTATTCTCAGTAAAGACAGTTTGCAGGAGACAAAAGCGTGTTGGTATCCTTTTTGCCTTGACATGTAGTAGCCTACCTGCTGCAAAGTAACATTTCATCTAAAACAACAGCAAGGGAAGTGAGGAACTCTGATTCATGAGAACCTGTGAGTCAAGTACAGGAAATGTAAATATGTTAGGTTGAGTTTGGACACTCACCCACACTCCCACTAAGCCAGGAGGTCCGGGAGACCCTTCCTTTCCTTTCAGTCCGGTGTCACCCCTCTCTCCTTTACCCCCCTCCGGTCCCATGTCACCCTTCTCGCCCTGATTAGAGAACCAAGAAGACAATTATACCTGATCACACACTTCACGGGTGCAGATGTTGGCGGTAGCAGAAAATATTCAGACAAGGTCTTTGAAGGCCGAAGTGGAGAAGGGTAGGCAATGTATTTCCATAACAACTCCTGCCAGAAGGAAGCGCTCAAAATAGGCCTGCTCCCTGTTTATTTTCACTCAGCGTCAACAGAATTCAGCTCCAACTGTACGACGGCCAGCATCTTACACAATGCAGCACTTGAGTCTGACTAAAACGAATTACAGTTTAACAGTGTAGTACAGTTCATTAACTCCATATGAACATGGCTTAGATCACATCTGATGACGATAGAATCACATTCTCTTGTGAATGGCTGTTCAAAATAGTGACAGTTATCCTAAAACACTCTCTTCTCTTTTACTAAGAACTGGCTATGAACCCATAAGAGTCTGAGCCCTGTCTAAGTCGGGTGAAGGATCCTACTAATCTGTATGGAATTGTTTTAAGAAGGTCATAACAAGGATCATTTTGCTATTTGATTTAGAATTTTAAGACCCCTTGAAGCATCACCAAAATATTTGATGAAAAATAATTTTTGGCCTTACTGCTATTAGCCCATACAAATGCATTGAATAACAGATTGACTACATAGAACAGTAAATAGTTTGTTCTGAAGTGTCTGTCCTATATCTGAGAGAGATAAGAAAGATCAGGAAACATTTGTATATTTGTTTTTACATGTATTTAACCCCTCATTTTTTGGCACGAATGAGTTTCCAAACAGTATATACTGTACTTCCAATCATTATTTCAACTGATACCGGTGGACCTTCAGACGAGTCTTGTGAGGCCTGTCGGCGTCCTCAAGCAAAACCGGCATGTACGTGTTCGTGAGAGTCTCACCTTTCCACAGAGGGGTCAGATTCGTGTGTAGCCCAAACTGTTCGGACACTACAGACGATTATGTGAGAAGAACGATTTTCGGGAAGTCTCAGGGTCTGACAAATGGTCTGACAAACACCGCTCTAGCTCTGTTACCTTTCATCGCAGATGCGGAAGTACGACATGGGAGGATGCGGTGGATTGAGACGCATCCAATGCAAAAAAAACCATATCTAGCTTAAAGTGATGGGGACGTGGACATCGACCTCAGGGGGTTAAACAGCCATACCCTAACTGGAGATATGTACATATAACTCTAACTGGCAAATCGTCTATTGATGTCAATGAGACAATGTCAACTCTGGTCTTAGACTTTCAACGCAAGTTAGGATTCATCACAGTGACTATTGCCTTAGTGTTATTCATCTCTTACCTTGAGTCCATCAGGACCACTCTGTCCGGCATCCCCATCGATCCCCATCTCACCCTGAAGGAGGGGGGGTTTAAGTACAAGTAAATAAGGCCAAACTACCTATGGAACACTGGTCACTTTAATAATACTGTATATACTGTATTCTACTGCATTTTGGTCAATGCCACTCCGACATTGCTCTTTCTAATATTTATATATTTCTTAATTCCATTATTTTAGATTTGTGTGTATTGTTGTGTATTGTTAGATATTACTGCACTGTTGGAGCTAGGTACACATGCATTTTGTTACACCCGCAATAACATCTACTAAACATGTGTACGTTACCAATAACCTTTGATTCGATTTGATTTGTTACAGGAATCACAAACATTGGTAGAAGAGGGGGTACTCACCCTCTGTCCGATGAGGCCCTGCTCTCCGAAGTTTCCTGCTGGTCCGAGGGCACCCTGTCACACAGGTCAATAACACAATGAAAAAAATGGATGCTTTCCATTTCAATACACTGTGTGCAACATAAATAGACTGAATCGATTACTGGAAATGTGATTACTGGAAATGTGAATATTACCCAGCTACTCTTCCTGGGGTCCAAACAGTGAGTACCTTGTTGATTATTAAAGAGTATAATCTTACCTTCTCTCCTGGTTCGCCTGGTAGTCCCCACTCCCCCACCTTTCCAATTAGACCCTGTCAGAGAACAATGACCATTCATAATCAAATTAGGGGGCAAGGCATTGGTCACTGGAGCCTGAACTAATCACATTACACCACGAGAATGACACACTACGTCATGTAGAATAGTGTAACTCACCTTGACTCCCATCTCTCCCAGTGGACCCATAGTTCCTGGTGGCCCAGTAAGTCCCTATGGTGATAAGACAGAGCCATGGTATGATGTGATGACCGAGAGCTCCAAAATATATTGGCCTATGAAGCCCTTTATATCCTAGGTAACTACACTGGTAAAACAAAATAAATACAGTGCGGATAAAAAGCTAATGTGAGTGAAAAAAGGCAGCAAGAATAGAGTGTGAAAAAGCCGTTGAGGATATACATGTGGATGGTGGAGATACGTCCATCTGGACTTGAGATCGAGACCCTCTCCTTGAGTCTTAGAACACAGAACTAAAGCTTCTGTATGTGGTGGAAACTAGCCAATACTCAAATAGAGCTGTTTGCAGGAAGCTCAGAGTAAATCATCTGATCTTACTGTCCTCTCTCTCTCCGTATAATTTTCTCTCTCTCTGTCCCTCTATATATATATATATATATATATCTGTCTCTCTCTATGTCTCTCTCTATGTTTATTTCTCTCCCCCCTTCTTTTTCTCCCTCTCTCTTCCCGTTACATAATGCAGGATGCAGGATGAGGCTTCCCTGGGCTGCTCAAGCAGAAGCTGCAACATTTCAGCTGTCGGAATGAAGATGTACTGCAGAGACAAGTGCACACTTAAGTCTGTTCAATGCCCCTAGTCACCTCCTCTCTAAGATGTTGGTTGGGTCCAATAACCCCTGATTTCAGGCTTCACAGATCCTAACCATAGGCAGAAGGATTACCAGCAGGTGTATGGAAGGGTGTATGGAGACATTATGGTAAACAAAGTTAGGAATAGTAATGAAATCAGACAGCTTCCTGGCTTGAAGGTGAAATATCATGCAAAACCGATGTGGCAGTAAGTGTTACTCTATAGGAATTTAAATATAGGAAATAACACCCATATCCCTGACTGGGCTGGAGACAGTTAGGCCTGGCAGGGTAAAACAACAAGATGGCGCCTACAATGGTCGCCCTTTTGCAAGCTCCCAGCCAACTTTGCAGTCTTTTTTGTTGTTGTTGTTGTTATTTTGTACTTTATTTGATCAGAAAGGTTCTAGTATTATTTCCTATGACCGACAAACACTTCTGGACATCAGATCGGAGATTACTCACCACAAATTTGACCTTCCGGTGTGGAATCCTCTGTCTAGACTACCCAAAGCACTTATCTTCATCACGGAAGCCCTTTTCCAAAAAGACCCAGCCAGAGGAGGGGAAGGCGAGCTGGAGTTCTAGTCCAATTAAGGAAAATGGCAAGCCAACCTCCACTCCCTAGTATATTACTTGCTAATGTACGGTCTGTTTTGCTCATGCGGACTGGGATATGTTCCGGGCCTCCTCTGGGAATAGCATTGACGACTACACTAACTCTGTCTCGGTGCATAGTGCATAAAGGATGTTGTTCCTAGAGTGACGATTAGAACATAACCAAACCAAAAAACTGGATACATGGCAGCATTCGTGAAAAACTTAAAGCGCAAACCATTGCATTTAACTACAGTAAAGTGACTGGAAACATGGACGAGTATAAACAGAATAAACCACACAGAGCCGTTGTCATGGATCCCCGCTGCTCACGAGGACTGCAGGCTCCCGATCTCTGTAGCCAACATGAGTAGGACCTTCAAGCGTGTTAACCCTCGCAATACTGCCGGCCCGGATGACATCCCAAGCTGTGTCCTCAGAGCATGTGCAGAGCAGCTGGCTGGAGTGTTTATGGACATTTTCAATCTCGACTATCCCAGTCTATCATGCCACTTGCTTAAAATGACCAACATTGTTCCTCTACCCAAGCAAGCCAAGGTAACTGAACTAAATGACTATCACTTATGTCATCATGAAGTGCTTTGAAAGTCAAGGACCATTTCACCACCACCATACCCAACACCCTTGACCCACTACAATTTGCATACCGCCCCAACAGATCCATGGACAACGCAATTACCCTTGCACTGCACACCGCCCTATCCCACCTGGACAAGAGGAATACCTATGTGAGAATGCTGTTAATTGACTACAGCTCAGCTTCTGAAACCATAGTGCTTGTCACTAAGCTCAGGGCCTCAGGGCTAAACTCCTCCCTGTGCAACTGGATCCTAGATTTCCTGACGGGCTGACCCCAGGTGGTGAGGGTAGGCAACAACACCTCCACCACGCTGATTCTCAACACAGGGGCCCCCATGGAGTGTGTGCTCAGCCCTCTGCTGTACTCCCTGTTTACCCATGACTGTGTGTCCACGCACAACTCCAACTCAATCAATACGTTTGCTGACAACACAACAGTGGTAGGCCTGATTATTAACAACGATGAGACAGCCTACAGGGAGGAGGTTAAAGCCCTTGCGGAGAGGTGCCAGGAACATAACCTCTCTCTCAACAAAACGAAGGAGCTTATCGTGGACTACAGGAGACAGAAGAGGGAGCATGTCCCCATCCTCATCGACAGGGCCGCAGTCAATAGGGTCAAAAGCTTCAAGTTCCTCTGCATGCACATCACTGAGGACCTGAAATGGTCTCGCCATAACAGCGCCTCTACAACCTCAGACAGCTGAAGAAATGTGGTATGTCCCCTAAGACCCTCACAAACTTCTACAGATGCACCATTGAGAGCATTCAGTAGGGCTGCATCACCGCCAGGTACGGCAACTGCTCCACCCTCAACTGAATGGGTGGAACATCCCAACGCATCATGGAACATCCCAACGCATCAACATCCCAACGGACATCTATTGCACTCGGTGTCAAGGAAAGGCCAAGAAGATCATCAAGGACCTCAGTCCCCCGAGCCACGGACTGTTCACTCGGCTTCCGCCCGACAGACGGAGACAATACAGATCCATCAAAGCCAAGACCGAGAGAATAAAAAACGGATTCTATTACCAGGCCATCAGACAGCCATCAATAGCCGTCACAAGCTATCACACACTCACACCCACTCACAGCCAACACTGCTGTCCCATGTTATAGAGACATTGAACCACTGGTCACTTCCCGTTTCACACTGTGTATTTATATACTGTATCACCGACATAGATTATTCTGATGTTACTACTACTGTACATTGTATTTTAGTTATACTGTTTATACACACTGCATATTAATTTATAATCTGGAGTCTTGACATACCTCCTTCTAATATATCTACTGCTGTACATAGCATTTCTAGTATATCTTATGTAAATTCCCCCGGTGTATATATGTATAGATTGCATTTTGATACTGCTACAGTGCTATTTTGGATGTTGATTGGATTTGCTGCCGTTTTTGGATTTGGTTCCGGTTCTTTTTTTTTATTTATTTAAAAAAATATTTTAATTGTTTGACATTTGAGTGCATTGTTAGAAGGTAGTAAGATACGTTTTTCAATGCACCACTATAACACCTGCTAAACTGTGTACGCGACCAATAAACTTTGATTTGATTTGGGAGATGCCTCAGAGTCACATTTAGAGGTAAAATAACTTACCGGCTCTCCTTCTATTCCTTTGGCACCTGGAGCTCCTGAGGGTCCTTTGCGACCCTGGAATATTACAAACCATTGTAAGGAATGGAGATAGTTTAGTGCTTAGGGCACGTCCATTTTCTACTATATCAAGTACATCCTACCTCTAGGCTAGTTGGTTTCGTTACACCAATACATTACTCTTACATTCATATTTAAGTGTATTGTCCAACATGCTACACACAAGCCTCTCTTTTCCAATTGCTAATGGTTTCCCCCAACAGGTATTCACCCTAGTCATGACTAACCTAAAAGAGCACTCTGTTAGCCCAATCACTTACTGGAAATCCTTTAGGCCCAGCTTCCCCAGGCTCCCCAATCTTTCCCTGGAGCAAAATAACAGAAAGAAAAAGGGTTTTAAATAATAAACACATAATATGGTAATTTAGAGGAAATATTTTGGTCATTTTAGCACTGCAAACACATTTATGTAAAGTGACACATGGTTGACATTAATATTCAATGTGAATGTCCCATGCGGGAATCAAACCAACAACTTTAACATTGAATCTTACCAGCATTGTACTCTAACTAAATGAGCCACTGGAACCGCTGATGTAAATGTATTTACAAGTTGAATGTAGTATGAATGGGGACTCATAGCGTGTTTGTCAATATGCATACTACCGTCCTCCATACTCTCACGCTCCGAGTACATTCTCTGAGGACGTTCTCTTGGGTACATACTTGTGAGGACGAGAGTGTGGATAACGCATAAAACAATACATTTGAGCAGCACTCCCCCTACTGTATTACCTCACGCTGCACCTCCACATTCACTGAACCTTCTTCCCGCCAGGACAATGGCAACAATAGAGACCAAACAAGATACACACAAAGCAAATGTTCTACTTCATAACTATCAGTCAGCTACATAATCGTAATAATCCAGCAACCAGATAGTTTAACAAGCAAAAATGACATAAAACGAATGATATGCAAAGTCGATGTCAATTTTACGTGGGTAGCTAGCTGCCAAATAACCAACAGTAGTAGCTAGCCAGTTAATGTTAGGCCTATTGACTTGCTATGGGCTCGCAATCTAAACATGCCAGTATTAATACATTATGGCGCAGCGGTCTAAGGCACTGCATCTCAGTGCTAGAGGTGTCACTAGAGACACCCTGGTTCAAATCCAAGCTGTATCACAACCAGCCGTGATTGGGAGTCCCATGGGGCGGTGCACGATTGGCCCAGTGTTATCCGGGTTTGGCCGGTGTAGGCCGTCATTGTAAATACAAATTTGTTCTTAATAACTGACTTGCCTGGTTAAATTAAATAAATAAATTAACGTATTAAGATAAAATATTGTAGTTAGGTAACATGTGAATAGGAAACATTTAATTCCAAAGTCTGAGCTTATTTTCTCTTGCTTCAACTCAAATAACATGGTTTTACGTGGTTGCGTCATATTTAGGTGCATACTTTTCGTTGAAGCTTGCATCGATATGCAAACGGAGTAAGCATCCGAGAAGCTCCCTCTGTGCTCCGTTTTGCATACTTTGATTTAGACTCTACTCCTACACTCCCGTGCTCCAATTTGGTGCTTGTGGCAGGAAGTAGGTAGTATGCATTTTGAGAAACACCCATAGGATCATCGTACTATATTATTCATTACCAGGCATGGCAAAGTAGTCATGTGAGGTAGGAAAGCATATACCCAAAGGTCCATGGGTTGGACACGGCCCATAACTGGGCAGAGTGGGAGGGTACGAGCAAAAACTGTTATTAAAAACGTAACGGTCTTAAAACTGCTCATACTACATACCATCTCCCCTGGGAAGCCTAGTTTTCCTGGTGGACCATCGGGACCCTGTAGAAAAACAAATTTGTCAATGTCACTTATGGTCTTACTAACACAGACAGACGCACACACACAATACCCAAGAACTCTTGTCTTTAAGAATGCCACAAACAGTTTACAATCATTTTAATTAAAAGTTTCCCAAAGTTGGCAAAGAAAATATCCCTAAAAGAAGATCATGTCCCAGAAAGTGTTCTTCAGATGTTGAAAATAATCAAAGCAATAAAAGACTTGTGAACAAAGCCACATTTAAAAGTATTATATGGACATATTTAAGTACCAAATTAAGGCACAAACAAATGCCGCATTGCAGTATCCATGTTTTCCATTGGCTGTGGTTGGTGTGTTCATTGGGGAATGAAGTCATAGTGTTCCGTAACTGAGGAGGTCCATGCAGCAGAACAAACAATAGTGTGACCTCTGAACTTTTAACCCCATCCTCACCTTTCCTCCAACTGACCCCTTCTCCCCAGCTGGACCGTCAGGACCCCTCGGACCCTGAAGGAGAGAGCGAGAGAGAAAGAATGAGTGAGAGAGGGAGGGAGTGATATATATATATATATATATAGAGAGAGAGAGAGAGAGAGAGAGAGAAAGTCAGGAGAGAGAGAGTAATTGAATGAATATAAAGTGTCATCTTCTTCATGTAGGGCTCTTCAGCCAGAAAGGCGTTTAACAGCAATAAATATTGTCTAACATAAACGTTTAAATGTTCCCACTTAAATGATCCCATTCTACTGCAATTGTGTTAATTTGAGGAATTGCTTAAAAAAAACGATTTCATATTTTATTTAGGCACTTCCCATGACCGCGGTGGGTACTGTGGTTACAGAGAGGAAAGAGGGATTATTGGAGACAGTTTTAAACATGCGACTATGGTTGGAGACACAGAGGGAGAGGTGACTGGTCGGTGCTGTAAATGCTAGGGGTTTTTCTCCTAAAGCCACTTGTGACCTATACAGTAAAATGCACACTGATGTCTCGATTCTGCTCCCATCGTCTTTCCATGATCACATGGCCACAGGATTCAGCTGAACATTGGGGACAGTGTCACACAGAGAAGCCATGACCTTTCAAATACCAACTGCTGAATCATCCGGACCGAAACAACTAGATATCAATGCCTAGGATTCCTGCAGAGAAACTCAAAATATAGGTGAACAGTTTCACAAATTTGATAAAGGAAAATTATCCATGTGCTTCAGGCATCTAGCATGGGTGCATCAAATATGAAAAAGCCATTCTGGCATTGAAGAAAGCATGTTCTGTTTGAAGGAGAAAAATACAGGCTTAGTCATATGCAGTGAACTAGCCTCAACGTTTGTGAGGAGAGGACATCGCTGATAGGACAGCAATTATAGGTCACTTATCCCATGGAAAATCCAGTCAGCCTTCTGATTATAGTTGGGCAGTATGCAGATTTTCATACCTTCATACCGTTTCTGTACCGGGGCATACGGTATAACTGGAAGTGCACACAGGGGGCGCTATTTCAAATAGGAAAAAAAGGGTAAATGCACAAAATAAAGGGATCTTGATCCAGGAGGGGATTGAATGTCTCTGCTGGAACCAAGAAGCTTGATCTTGACATCTAGCCACTTAGCTAGCAAGTTAGCCAACCATTTCATGCATAACTGGAGCCCTGAGCTGGATATAATTGATTTGACACATCTTATATTTCTTATAATTATTCTTAACTTAGTGTTAGTTATAAGCAGTGGCGTAGCACGCACCCCCGCAGGCCCCGCGAGGCGGGAGTGCACCCAACCCCCCCGGCATTGAAAACATACCGTTGATATTTGGAAATACCCTGGTATACGGAATAAACCATATATCGCCCAAGTCTACCTGTGACGTCGGTAAACTACTTTGTTCCATTGCACAGGACAGACTGTAACTAGACACAGTCATTCAGTTTGCTCTCTCCGCTGAGTTCACGAGAATTGAACCGTCCTGTTTCTTTTGAACCCGAGATGATCGTGACACTGACTACGCTTGTCTATTCTCTGCTCTGGCTATGGACGCCATGATCTGTTCTGCGCCGTATACATTCGACCAGACCATGCCTTTTTGCTGGACTTCTTCATCTACCATGCCCATCTTTGTGAATACTATGGCTCCTGGTCTTATAGGAAGAAGAGACTGGATGTATGGTCGAGGTCAAAGATTCAAGGTGGCCAGCATGTGTTTTGTTATTGTACACATATGATTTGGGGAGATGCATCCCTTGAGGACTGCAGAGTCATGGATAAAAATAACTTACACCAGGGGGGGTTAGAGTCAATGACAGAACTGTATACTGTACTCGCCTTGTTCCTCCTCCAGCCTCATTCAAAACCACACTTACTACGGCTGTCCAACCTCAACATACGCCAGTAAACACTCAAGTAACAAAGGAGGACTTGGACTGATGCTATATAGTAAATGGTCCAATCTGTTGTTACAGAAACTTCTCTCTCAAACAGATATCTATCATCTCTGTTCCCAGTACTAATGTGTTACTGGCTAGCCTGGGTGTCAGTCTGCTAGCCTGGGTGCTAGTCTGCTAGCCTGGGTGCCAGTCTGCTAGCCTGGGTGCCAGTCTGCTAGCCTGGGTGCCTGCACTCTTGAAAACTCCTTATGGGATTGTCATAACATGTTTGGCTTGATACTAGGTCTCTGTTTGTTCCTAGGCTTGATAATGGAGTTGGCAAGATCCCAAACAGATCTGGGACCAGTTGGTGGTGGTGCTGATCTAAAAGGTATCACTGTCTGACAAGGTTTGAGTAGATTTTGTTGCCCGGTGCTTTAATAACTGATCTATATAAGGCATTATTATTTCACTTTGAAGAATTTCTGCCTCAGAACCAGCTGGTGATCGTTTCTAACATTAGTCTACTAACAGGCCTAGGCAGCCTTTGGTCACTGTCCCAATAGAAGACGCTGAGGGGTATTTTCCATTTCTTAATGTGTCTTAACTGAGTTTAATTGCGTTCATCTTCTATGGTTTATTTTTATAAGCCTTATTATAATTTACTGCTATTCTAAGTTATTAAATATTCAATATGGGATTGCATAGAACATTAAATGAGTTATGCAAATGTCACGTTCCTGACCTATTTATGTTAGTTGTTATGTGTGTTAGTTGGTCAGGACGTGAGGTTGGGTGGGCATTCTATGTTTTCTGTTTCTGTGTTGGTTTTGGGTTGCCTGGTATGGCTCTTAATTAGAGGCAGGTGTTTGGCGTTCCTCTAATTAAGAGTCATATTTAGGTAGGCGTTGTCACAGTGTTCGTTGTGGGTGATTGTCTCCTGTGTTTGTGTATGTCGTTGCGCCACACGGGACTGGTTTCGGTTTGTTTGTTAAGTGTCATTTATGTGTAGGCTTTTTCCCTGTTCGTGCGTTCTCGTGTGTTATGTGAGTCCGTCGTTCAGATCTGTTCTACACCGTTTATTTGTTTTGTTAGTGTATAGTCAAGTTCGTGTTTTTTCGTCTTGTCATTAAATTCATTATGTATTCAAACTCCACTGCGCCTTGGTTCAATCCCTGCTCCTCTTCGGATGAAGAAGAGGAGGACAGCCGTTACAGCAAAATTATTCCATAATATGCCTATAATTATACCACTTATGCATACTAGAGGGATCAGTCATGAAGTTGGATAGACCTGCAGTGCAATAGACAGTTAGTTAACCCTTTATTCAAACTGTACAATAAAGGGTTACCAAGGGTTATTTTGTAGTTGAAGTCGTAAGACTGTGCATTGTACTTTGGCGGTGTCATGATAGCAAATCTATAGTTAGCGTGCGAAGGTCTGGAAAAGTTTCCATCCACAGCGATACTAGCTTGCATTAATAAAAAAATGTAGCCATAACAAATGATGGTGTGTAGGGAACGTTGTGGATGCTGAAGGAGTCCATCCTGTTCCTTACCCTCCTGCCTTTAGGTCCTCTGATCCCACCGAGACCCCTCGAACCGGCTGGACCCTGCAGGAGGAAGAACACACCACATTATATGATGGAAGGCAGTAACGTTACCACACTCACTGAGACGAGTAGCAGGACTGACTAATGAGACTGGAGCTGGGCCTACAGGATGCTAGTGAATGTAATGCATCTCTATCATGACCAAAGAGCTGATCTCATGACCCTGAAGGATATGTATTTAGTCATGCTTGCACAGGAGATCCTATTGAGATGAAGCATGTAATTTTCAAAGGACACCTGGTCAGAAGAAGTAGAAGAGTATGCTCTGCGATTAACACTAATGCTCTTCTGCTCTTCTGCTGCAGTCTCCTGCGCAGCTTGCTAAAGCATCTCTGAGTCTGACCGGCATGTCTTGCCACAACTTGTGTGATGTCGGTGCACGGCGTGAGGAGACTAAAGACATGTAGACATGCTATAAAGGTAAAGGGTGGGAGCTGCATTAGCTTAGCCAGAGGTGCTTAAGTTTACAGCTGGCATGGCAGCTATCCTGACACTGATTGAGTGTCTTTCTGTCACTTCCCATCAACATCAACCAAGGTATGTGCTGTGGGGAATGTCTCCCAAACGCCTCTTGTGTGTACAACTGTCTTTAGTGTCTAAATGAGCGAAGATTAAACGGTATTAGTGAGGCCTCATCACAGACCTTTCTTGGCTATGTTTATGTAGCTGGATTCCAAACGAGGCAGGCAACAAACCCTTGAGGAGCCAGAATGGGTAGTAGCCTAAGAGTTTTTAAGAGGCTAAGTCTGACCTTTGAAGTCACTTAAACTAAACTCAAACAGACTCTATGCCAAGCTGCTGAATGTACCAAATAGAACAGGTTTTAACTTGATGTCTCATTCAGTTTGTTTATAGCAGTGATGCCTTGCTTCTAAATGCATTCTGCCATGCTGCATCTAATGCCAAACTAGAAACGATGCTATTTCAGAGTAGTGTTGGTGGGATGGGGTTCATTCTTGTAGTAAATCTACAGGGCACAAGACGTTTAAAATGGTACCAAATGTTATGGGCCGGTTTCCCAGACCCAAATTAAGACTATTCTATGGAATAAAAATAATCTCCACTGAAATGAAATTCTGGTCCAGGACTATGCTTAATCTGTGTCTGGGAAACTGGCACTAAATGTGTAAAGCAAACAGGCTTTACTTACTGGTATCCCTAGAGGTCCTGATGAACCACACTCTCCAGGAGTTCCAGGATGACCCTGACAGACACACAGAACGACAGCATGAAGACATTCATCATACTTCAAACCCATTTAAAACCCCTTTCTAACATACTCTAATACTGACTGTGAACTGATGACTATTGACAATTATTAGCTGTTCAACTGTTTCAATGTACTGTATTGTCTATTTTTAGACTGTAAGATGTGGCTGACTGAACAGTTTGTTAGTTTAGGTACACTCTTAGAAAAAAAAGTGCTATCTAGAACCTAAAATAGTTTTTCGGCTGTCCCCATAGGAAAATCCTTTGAAGAACCCTTTTTGGTTCCAGGTAGAACCTTTTTGAGTTCCATGTAGAATCCTTTCCCTAGAGGGTCCTACATGGAACCCAACATAGTTCTATCTGGAACCAAAAAGGGTTCTACCTGGAACCAAAAAGGATTCTCCCTTGTGGACAGCCAAAAAACTCTTCTGGAACCCTTTTTTGTAAGAGTAGTGAGATCTGTCATAACTGTATCTGCCTTACTCTATTACTTCTCAATAGCTGAGGCACTGCGTTGTTATACAATGAACATCTTGAGTCAATATGCTGAGAAGATAATGTAGATGCAAACAATATGGGGCTCCCAGCTGTTTGCTGCTGTGTGAAGCATTTACAATACTAGGTAATGAGTTGAGAAACCAAGAAGAGATTAATCTGGAAACTTCTGCACATTTATATACAACATAAATGCTATCCTCGCTACAGTGCATCCCAACATGAAGTTGCGCTGACTGACAGTATGACTAACAAAAACGTAAATTCGTACAAGATGTACAAGCTATACATATCTCTTTGTCAGTCAGAAGGTTACCTATCTTAGTGCCCCATTGCTCATCTCCAAGCCCACAGGTGACATCCTGTCCTACCCATATAGCGTTGAATGCCCCTGGGAATAGAGACGGGGTCCAGACTTACTCCTTACCATCGCCCCCTTTTCCCCTGGCGGTCCAGGCAATCCCATCTCCCCACGGTCCCCCTGGGAAAACCAACACAGCTATGAGGACCCTGCATCACATAGGTAGGACCAGGAGTCTTCCCTGTAGTTAGTTATGGTCAGGTCACAAAAAAGGTTTAAAAAATGATGGTGCCATGGGTATATAGTTAGCAGTGCGGCAGGTAGCCTAGCGGTTAGACTCTAGTTCGAATCTCCGAACCGACAAAAATCTGTTGATGTGCCCTTGAGCAAGGCACTTAACCCTAATTGCTCACGGTTCGCCGTTGATAATGACAGACCCTGGCTGTGACCCCACTATCCGATGGTGTCTCAGGGGGAGTGGGATATGCAAAAAACACATTGCCAATTCATACGTGTTTTAATACACACTTGTTGCACGTGTGATATAGGACAAATATAAGCACCTACCAAATTATTATTATAATGCACATAATAATTCACATTTCCTGTTGCTGCAAGATGATTTTCTTTCTGTAGCCAATTGGTTCAAACTATGATCCTACATCTGTAGTTATAGCACAAGACATCAACAGGAAGCAAACTCAGCAGGCAAAATGGGTTGAACTGACATAATTAATTTCGACCAGCTTACAACTGTTTGTAATAACATCATTTCAACCATCTTTGCCACTGGGAAAGTAGAGCAATAACAAATCTGAATCTTTCAATATGACCGAAACAACAGTTTATGAGTTGAAAAGCCTTCCTGTAATGTCTAACGCAAAGATACACAGCTAACCTTTTCTCCTGCGAGGCCAGGCTCCCCAACAGGGCCGATGAAACCCACCAGCCCCTGCAGAGACCAACACAGGAAAGCACACAGTCAAAGCCCTGTACTTACACCATGGCCTGCAGAGCAGTGGAGCAACAGCAAAACACACACCATGAACATACGCAGTAAGAGAGAGAAAGACGCACACACACACAAACAGACACACATAAACAGACACACACACACAGAGTGAAGTATAAACAAACAGAGAGCGAGAGAGAGGAGAGAGAAAAGCCTTTACCCTCTCGCCAAGCTTTCCGACCTCTCCAGTTATTCCGGGCTCGCCCTACAGCAGAATACCAAATTAGCATTTCATAAAAAGATTCAAACCTTTTAAAGTTCAGATCAGTCAGAGAGAACATGCTTATTAGAGGCCAGTCCCCCTGGTAATAGAAACGTGACATCTAATTTACACACAGTTAAATGAGAGAGCGAGAGAGAGACAGAGCAACACTGTAAACATATGTTTGCCATGCCAATAAAACGCTTTGATTTGAATTGAGAGAGAGAAGAGAGAGAGAGAGAGAGAGAGATAAGAAAGAAAGAAAGATAGAAAGAAAGAAAGAGTGAGAGCAAGGGGAGACCATGTTAAACAACGGACTCAGGCAGATGGATGGAGAGAGTGATAGAGAGAGAGTGATAGACTCCAGCAGATGGATGGAGAGAGAGTGATAGAGAGAGAGAGTGATAGAGAAAGAGAGTGATAGAGAGAGATAGAGAGAGAGAGAGAGTGATAGAGAGATAAAGTGATAGAGAGAGTGATAGAGAGATAGAGTGACAGGGAGATAGAGTGATAGAGAGAGTGATAGAGCGAGAGTGATAGAGAAAGAGCGAGTTAGTGATAGAGAGAGTGATAGAGAAAGAGAGAGAGTGATAGAGAGATAGAGTGATATAGAGAGAGAATGATAGAGAAAGAGAGTGATAGAGAAAGAGAGTGATAGAGCGAGAGAGTGTGATAGAGAGAGTGTGATAGAGAGAGAGTGTGATAGAGAGAGAGTGATATACTCCGGCAGATGGATGGAGAGAGAGTGATAGAGAGAGTGACAGAGAAAGAGAGTGATATACTCCGGCAGATGGATGGAGAGAGAGTGATAGAGAGAGTGACAGAGAAAGAGAGTGATAGAGAGAGAGAGAGAGTGATAGAGAGAATGATAGCGGGAGAGAGTGATAAAGAGAGAGCGTGATAGAGAGAGAGTGATAGAGCGAGTGATATAGAGAGCAAGAGATAGACTCCGAAAATAGGATGTAGAGAGAATGATAGAGGGAGAGAGTGATAGAGAGAGTGATAGAGAGAGAAAGTGATATAGGGAGAGAGTGATAGAGAGAGAGAGTGAGAGAGTGATAGAGAGAGTGAGAGTGATAGAGAGAGAGTGATAGAGAGAGTGACAGAGAGAGAGAGAGTGATAGAGAGAGAGTGACAGAGAGAGAGATAGTGATAGAGAGATAGTGGGATGGAGAGAGATAGTGATAGAGAGATAGTGGGATGGAGAGAGATAGTGATAGAGAGAGAGAGAGTGATAGAGAGAGAGAGTGATAGAGAGAGAGTGATAGAGTGAGAGAGTGATAGAGAGAGAGAGTGATAGAGAGAGAGAGAGAGAGCGAGAGTGATAGAGAGAGAGAGTGATAGAGAGAGAGAGAGAGAGCGAGAGTGATAGAGAGAGAGAGTGATAGAGAGAGAGAGAGAGAGTGATAGAGAGAGAGAGTGAGAGAGAGAGCGAGAGTGATAGAGAGAGAGAGTGATAGAGAGAATGATAGCGGGAGAGAGTGATAAAGAGAGAGCGTGATAGAGAGAGAGTGATAGAGCGAGTGATATAGAGAGCAAGAGATAGACTCCGAAAATAGAATGTAGAGAGAATGATAGAGGGAGAGAGTGATAGAGAGAGTGATAGAGAGAGAGAAAGTGATATAGGGAGAGAGTGATAGAGAGAGAGAGTGAGAGAAAGGGAGAGAGAGAGATAGTGATATAGGGAGAGAGTGATAGAGAGAGCGAGAGTGATAGAGAGAGAGCGTGATAGAGAGAGAGAGAGAGAGTGATAGAGAGAGTGACAGAGAGAGAGAGAGTGATAGAGAGAGAGCGAGAGTGATAGAGAGAGAGAGTGATAGAGAGAGAGAGAGTGATAGAGAGAGAGAGTGACAGAGAGAGAAATAGTGATAGAGAGAGAGAGTGATAGAGAGAGAGGGTGATAGAGAGAGAGAGAGAGAGTGATAGAGAGAGAGAGTGAGAGAGAGAGAGTGACAGAGAGAGAGAGAGATAGAGAGAGAGAGAGTGATAGAGAGAGAGAAAGTGATATAGGGAGAGAGTGAGAGAGAGAGAGTGAGAGAGAGAGAGAGTGATAGAGAGAGAGTGATAGAGAGAGAGAGTGATAGAGAGAGAGAGAGTGATAGAGAGAGAGAGTGATAGAGAGAGAGAGAGAGAGAGTGATAGAGAGAGAGAGTGATAGAGAGAGAGCGTGATAGAGAGAGAGCGAGAGTGATAGAGAGAGAGCGAGAGTGATAGAGAGAGAGCGAGAGTGATAGAGAGAGAGCGAGAGTGATAGAGAGAGAGAGAGTGATAGAGAGAGAGAGTGACAGAGAGAGAGATAGTGATAGAGAGAGAGTGATAGAGAGAGAGAGTGATAGAGAGAGAGAGAGGGTGATAGAGAGAGAGAGTGAGAGAGAGAGTGATAGAGAGAGAGAGTGACAGAGAGAGAGATAGTGATAGAGAGAGAGAGTGATAGAGAGAGAGAGTGATAGAGAGAGAGAGAGTGATAGAGAGAGAGAGAGTGATAGAGAGAGAGAGAGAGAGAGAGAGAGAGAGAGAGAGAGCGAGAGTGATAGAGAGAGAGTGATAGAGAGAGAGAGTGATAGAGAGAGAGAGTGACAGAGAGAGAGAGAGTGACAGAGAGAGAGAGAGTGATAGAGAGAGAGTGATAGAGAGAGAGAGTGATAGAGAGAGAGTGATAGAGAGAGAGAGTGACAGAGAGAGAGAGAGTGATAGAGAGAGAGTGATAGAGAGAGAGAGTGATAGAGAGAGAGTGATAGAGAGAGAGAGAGTGATAGAGAGAGAGAGAGTGATAGAGAGAGAGAGTGATAGAGAGAGAGAGAGTGATAGAGAGAGAGAGTGATAGACTCCGGCAGATGGATGGTGCATTATGTTAATAGAATCTGACCTTCAGTCCTTCGGGACCTGTTTTCCCTGGGAATCCCTGCCTTCCAGGTCTGCCCTGAACAGAAAACATACATGAACCATAGTACTGAACCTCATCAAACAGTACAGTAGAATCATCATCTGCCCTAAAGACAACCGTCCTAGTATCGTAACCCACCCGCCACCACATTAACAAACCTACAGACAGAATATACTGTAAAGCTACAATCTGTCCTAAGGACTCCTCCAATCTGGCTTTAAGAGTGTTTGGATTAATGTATGGTGTGAAAATGATGGTTGACTTTGTCATGCAGTAGCATAATGTGTCCAAGACATTTGTCCTTTTAGGGACAGAATATTATACTGTCTAATCTTGTTTTACTCAGACCAGTGATATGATGATTGGACGAATGGGTTAGAACAATACAACACTCAAAAACGTTTAAAAGTTTAAGAGCACCAACAAAGCACTCGGCTTTCACACTCATTTCGTGGAATGTATTCTG
This sequence comes from Salvelinus fontinalis, assembly GCF_029448725.1. NCBI lineage: Eukaryota > Metazoa > Chordata > Actinopteri > Salmoniformes > Salmonidae > Salvelinus > Salvelinus fontinalis. The sequence goes on from NC_074692.1 coordinate 38,252,676, forward strand.
TTATTGTCAAAGTTTTAATGCCTGAAAAAGATGTGCTACTTTTGTTGGCTTTTCCTGGCAGAGAAGAGAAACGTCACTATCCCTCTCTATATTATTCAAAGACCCAAGTCCATCCACAATGGAACCGAGAATTTATCTCACTAATGCATTAGTAAAACATCATTGGATCGAATGTGTTATATTGAATCAGAATATTCAATGAGTTGTGGTGTCTGTCTTTCGGAGATGGCCGTTTGGAATCCTCTGTTCTTTAATGTGCTTAGTCATCTGTATGAGAGAGTAGAACTGGATTAGTGCTCTGCTATTATTGAACTGGATTAGAGGTCTGCTATTGTTGAACTGGATTAATGCTCTGCTGTTGTTGAACTGGATTAGGGCTCTGCTGTTACTGAATTGGATTAGGGCTCTGCTATGGTGGAACTCGATTAATGCTCTGCTGTTGTTGAACTGGATTAATGCTCTGCTGTTGTTGAACTGGATTAGGGCTCTGCTATTGTTGGACTGGATTAATGCTCTGCTGTTGTTGAACTGGATTAGAGCTCTGCTATTGTTGAACTGGATTAATGCTCTGCTGTTGTTGAACTGGATTAGAGATATGCTATTGTTGAACTGGATTAATGCTCTGCTGTTGTTGAACTGGATTAGAGCTCTGCTATTGTTGAACTGGATTAATGCTCTGCTGTTGTTGAACTGGATTAGAGATATGCTATTGTTGGACTGGATTAATGCTCTGCTGTTGTTGAACTGGATTAGAGTTTTGCTATTGTTGGACTGGATTAATGCTCCGCTGCTGTTGAACTGGATTACAGTTCTGTTATTGTTGAACTGGATAAATGCTCTGCTGTTGTTGAACTGGATTAGAGTTCTGCTATTGTTGAGCTGGATTAACGCTCTGCTGTTGTTGAACTGGATTAATGCTCTGCTGTTGTTGAACTGTATTAGAGTTCTTCTATTGTTGAACTGGATTAATGCTCTGCTGTTGTTGAACCGGATTAGAGTTCTGATATTGTTGGACTGAATTAATGCTCTGCTGTTGTTGAACTGGATTAGGGCTCTGCTGTTGTTGAACTGGATTAGGGCTCTGCTATTGTTGAATTGGATTAGAGTTCTGCTATTGTTGTACTGGATTAATGCTCTGCTGTTGTTGAACTGGATTAGGGCTCTGCTATTGTTGAACTGGATTAATGCTCTGCTGTTGTTTAACTGGATTAATGCTCTGCTGTTGTTGGACTGGATTAATGCTCTGCTGATGTTGAACTGGATTAGGGCTCTGCTATTGTTGAACTGGATTAATGCTCTGCTGTTGTTTAACTGGATTAATGCTCTGCTGTTGTTGGACTGGATTAATGCTCTGCTGTTGTTGGACTGGATTAATGCTCTGCTGTTGTTGGACTGGATTACTGCTCTGCTGTTGTTGGACTGGATTAATGCTCTGCTGTTGTTGGACTGGATTAATGCTCTGCTGTTGTTGAACTGGATTAGGGCTCTGCTATTGTTGGACTGGATTACTGCTCTGCTATTGTTGAATTGGATTAGAGTTCTGCTATTGTTGTACTGGATTAATTCTCTGCTGTTGTTGAACTGGATTAGGGCTCTGCTGTTGTTGAACTGGATTGGGGCTCTGCTATTGTTGAACTGGATTAGGCTCTGCTATTGTTGTACTGGATTTGTGATCTGCTGTTGTTGAACTGGATTAGTGCTCTGCTGTTGTTGAACTGGATTAGGGCTCTGCTGTTGTTGAACTGGATTAGGGCTATGCTGTTGTTGAACTGGATTAGGACTCTGTTATAGTTGAACTGGATTAGGGCTCTGCTATTGTTGAACTGGATTAGGGCTCTGCTTTTGTTGAACTGGATTAGTGCTCTGCTTTTGTTGAACTGGATTAGTGCTCTGCTGTTGTTGAACTGGATTAGTGCTCTGCTGTTGTTGAACTGGATTAGTGCTCTGCTGTTGTTGAACTGGATTAGTGCTCTGCTGTTGTTGAACTGGATTAGTGCTCTGCTAACTGGAGTGATATATTGGCATGTATTGTTGAATTTGGGACGACTCCAGACTAACTCTTTATTTAGTCTATAATGGATGCAAATGGGAAGTCTCTGTAGGAGGATGCTTTATGATGGAATCCAAGGCCAGGCTACTCACTGACACAATCAGAAAAAAGGTCTGGATTTCAGAGCTCGTTTACCGGATCTTGGAGAGAGAGAGCCTGCGTCCCAAATGACACCCTATTCCCTACACAACTTTAGACCAGAGCTCTATGGGCGCTAGTCAAAAGTTGTTCACTATATAGGGAATGAGGTGCTATTTGGGATGCAACCAGAGTCTATCCTCATAGATATCCAGATGTTTATGATTATTCAGAGTAAGGAATGGAGGATATGTCCATCTATGATGGAGGACAAGCTCACAAAATATTAGGCAAGGGAAACAGAGAGCCATTCCAAGCCGTTTTATAAATTGATTTTTCAGTATTTTTAATGAAGCATTGAGATTTACTTCCAGTGTTTAGCAAAATGGCCATTCTCCAAAAGTAACATCTTAAAAATGAATGCGGAAAGTAGATATTTGGACAGTTTTCATAATAATCCTACTAACTGGGCTAACTGCCTACGGATGGAAATTAATGGCTTTATTTTCATTGGTTCAAAACCAGAAAGCTTTTTTTTTATTTTATAAGCCTATCTCATCCCAGGCTGTTGTCTTTGTATAACAGATGAGCACCATGTGGAGATGTGGCCGTGCACAGCAGTTTTACTAACCAAACTCATGCCACAAATGCACAATAAGCAGTCAGCCATCTATCAAAATAGATTTTCTGCACAATAGACTGACAACTCTGCCAAGAGCTAATGGTATATAGCTAACCATATCATAGCGATTCAGCTGGCTTCCCACTCTGAAGGTTCCTGGTTATGAAACAGGCTTTGGGATGGTGAGAGGTGAACATTTGGGGGTTTTCATGTGCTGAGTGACCCATATTGTATTTTTGGACTTCCTTGTTTTGTTTGTTTTGGTTTTGAGCTGTCCAATCAGCGCTCACCTCCGGTCCTGTAGGTCCAGGTGGTCCAAGTGGCCCCTCATCGCCCTGGAAAACAATATGGAGACAGAGGGTCAAGACAGGGACAATACCCCTTTGTACAACAACACTTTGCACTATCACTAGATCATGTGGAAATGCTAGATCATTGCTGTCATATATCTTACATATAGTGCATACTATATACATAGCCAAAGTAAGAGTTGGTCTTGACATGCTATGAATACGTCAAGCATTGTATGTTTTATGTAGTAAACTAAAGACAATCCCACCTCTAGTCCAGCTGTTCCTCTGGGCCCTGGTAAACCTCTGTTTCCTGGCTTCCCCTAAGAAGAATGATACAGGATGTTAGATTGTGTACGGACCCCATGTTGCTGTCCATGATGCACTGGCAGTCCAACAGCACTAGTCCCCAGCATTCCCCACGCGACCCAGAAAGGACTTCCAAGGTCTATGGACCTGCTCCAACCACTGTTCTTTGTATTCACTAAAAACCAACTAAACCTCTCACAACACTAAAGATACTCATAAAAGTGCTTGATCATGCCAACTACGCCACATGAGGATGTCAAGTTGCTACATTAAAGCCACGTTTATACCTGGTTCTAACATGCATCATTTTTCGTGATCTTGTCCACATTCTGATTGTGCCCACATTTTCAGACAGGTGTAGACAACTAAAACATGCATTGTGGTCTGATTATGATCAGGCACACATTGTAGACAGATCTGGACAGAGAAACAATTTAAATCATCATTCAAATCATTGACAGGTGGCACCATTGACTTATGGCATCAATATTTATCTTAAATACTATATAAAACTATATATATTATTTTGAAAGAATAGCTGTTAAATAATTTGCAGGGAGGGACCAGGAGATTTTTATTTATTTATTTAACCTTTATTTAACTAGGCAAATTAGTTAAGAACAAATTCTTATTTACAATGACGGCCTAGGAACACTGGGTTAACTGCCTTGTTCAGGGGCAGAACGACAGATTTTTACCTTGTCAGCTCGGGCATTCGATTTAGCAACCTTTCGGTTACTGGCCCAATGCTCTAACCACTAGGCTACCTGCCGCCCCAAAGATCTGGTCACAATGCTTACACGGTGGACGGATATAAGACACATCAGAATGTGGACAAGATCAGGACAAAATTGTTCTCTGTACAGATCTGTCTACAATGTGTGCCTGATCATAATCAGACCACAATGCATGTTTTAGTTGTCTACACCTGTCTGAAAATGTGGGCACAATCAGAATGTGGACAAGATCAGGACAAAGGATGCATGTTAACACCAGGTATAAACAAGGCTTAATAGGTGTGAGATAGTTTCATTACAGGCTACTGACCTTTGGGCCCTCTGGGCCGTTGTGACCTGGTGGGCCGATGTCTCCTGGGAAACCCTGAGAACAACCAGACAACAGGTGGTCATCTCTACTATACATCACAAGGAGAAGGTAAGACCTGGGTCATGAGTAATCTTGACGCCCTCACAGATCCTTACCTCTTGGCCTGGAGGGCCAGGTATACCATCAGGACCCGGCTCACCTGTCACCCCCTAGGACAGAGACAGCATTGTAGTTTGCTGGATACCCTTTGTATCACTAGCCATTTTAAAAGTGATAACCTAGTAATATACTGTACTGTATACTGTACATGGTCCCAGGTACACATACCCTATATAAGGGTTAATGGACTCACATGTGGCCCTGGTTTCCCTCGAATGCCTGGCAATCCTGGTGAACCCTGGATACCCTGTAAAACAACGAGAACATTTCTGTGAAACGAAAGGATAAACCCCTGACACAGAGACTCAGACGACAGTCATCACCATCTGTTAAGTAGGGAAGTGAAATACCTTGTCACCTTGGAATCCATTCTCTCCTTGCTCCCCTGGAAGACCAACGTCATCCTGAAGGAAGACAGAGATTAGGAGAGGTTGGAGTTAGGAATAAACTAAAAGTACAGTACAAATCCTGCACTCTATCGAGTCAGCTGAGGGCATGAGGCAGACCCAGTATGCCCAGCAGGCAGCTCTAGGGCTGTCAGCTGGTTACCTGTAGACTGCACAGGAACACTGCACATCTGGCTGAGTACAGTACGTGTATATGTGCATTTTTACAAAGAAAAGTACATATTTCTCAGTAGCTTATACATACAGTATGTGTGATATATGGAGAACATAGCAAGCCTAAGCTCTAAACTAGCAGTGATTGATGATAAGCTACAGTAGATACAGTTAGAAGCCATCTTGTAGGCTTGAGGGTGGTCTACAAACTGTTCCTGAATCAGATTTCTAGAGATGTCTATGTAGTTATACAGCATGTAACCACCTCGTCCCCTGAGAGCCAGCTGGGGGATGAGACTATATTGCATGCAACATTTTTATCTGATAGCATGGTTGATATAAATACAATAGGCTAATAATGAGGTATTCAGATCACCTTATCACCTTTCAGTCCTGGTTCTCCTGGGTTTCCGGGTACCCCCTGAATAACCAGATGAGTAAACAGATATAACATTGCCATAGCGATAGAGATGAACCCCTCTTGAAATGATGCCACCTGCGTTATATTACATCTACATCATCATGTAAGAGCGTTTAGAGTAAAAGTGAGTAAAGGAGTAGGTTAGTTACCTTGAGTCCACATGGTCCTGGCAAACCCATCATCCCTAGAGGACCCATGTCTCCCTGCCACAAACAACATACAGAACACACACACTTAGAAGACGGAACACTTGGAACACTGCAGTAGAACAACGATATCATACACATTCCCAACAAGCTTGAATGATGATGTAATGCTCCTGCTCTATGTTCTTTATGGCAACATTTAGGACATCTGCTTAGCTCTGTTTATCATCAACAATATTGCAACAAGGCAAGTCATAAACAGAGATCCCCAACCAAGCAGAGTGTCCTGGAGAGAGAAGCACAGAGATCCCCAAACCAAGCAGAGTGTCCTGGAGAGAGAAGCACAGAGATCCCCAAACCAATCAGAGTGTCCTGGAGAGAGAAGCACAGAGATCCCCAAACCAAGCAGAGTGTCTTGGAGAGAGAAGTAGAGATCCCAAACCAAGCAGAGTGTCCTGGAGAGAGAAGTAAAGAGATCCCCAAACCAGCAGAGTGTCCTGGAAAGAGAGAAGTAAAGAGATCCCCAAACCAAGCAGTGTCCTGGAGAGAGAAGGACAGAGATCCCAAACCAAGCAGAGTGTCCTGGAGAGAGAAGTAAAGAGATCCCCAAACCAGCAGAGTGTCCTGGAGAGAGAAGCACAGAGATCCCAAACCAAGCAGTGTCCTGGAGAGAGAAGCACAGAGATCCCAAACCAAGCAGAGTGTCCTGGAGAGAGAAGCACAGAGATCCCCAAACCAGCAGAGTGTCCTGGAGAGAGAAGGACAGAGATGCCAAACCAAGCAGAGTGTCCTGGAAAGAGAGAAGTAAAGAGATCCCCAACCAAGCAGAGTGTTCTGGAGAGAGAAGCACAGAGATCCCCAAACCAAGCAGAGTGTCCTAGAGAGAGAAGCACAGAGATCCCAAACCAAGCAGAGTGTCCTAAAGAGAGAAGCACAGAGATCCCCAAACCAAGCAAAGTGTCCTGGAGAGAGAAGAACAGAGATCCCAAACCAAGCAGAGTGTCCTAAAGAGAAAAGCACAGAGATCCCCAAACCAAGCAGTGTCCTAGAGAGAGAAGCACAGAGATCCCAAACCAAGCAGAGTGTCCTAAAGAGAGAAGCACAGAGATCCCCAAACCAAGCAAAGTGTCCTGGAGAGAGAAGCACAGAGATCCCAAACCAAGCAGAGTGTCCTAAAGAGAGAAGCACAGAGATCCTCAAACCAAGCAGTGTCCTAAAGACAGAAGCACAGAGATCCCCAACCAAGCAGAGTGTCCTGGAGAGAGAAGCACAGAGATCCCCAAACCAGGCAGAGTGTCCTAGAGAGACGTACAGAGATCCCCAAACCAGGCAGAGTGTCCTAGAGAGAAGTACAGAGTGAATGTACACATGGCTTTAAATACTCACAATGAGGCCAAGAACTCCATTAGGACCAGGGGCTCCCAGCTCGCCCTAAGAAAGAAAGAGAGAGAGAGAGAGAGATATAGAGAGAGAGCAGATTGCTAAGGTTATAGGCTTTGTTCTAAACAAATACAGGCAGAAGAGAGGCACAGTGTTCCTTTCCGCTGCTGGCAGAAGGATGGGGGAGAGACCCCAGCCCTCGGTTTGTTTGTGTTTTCCCCTGATAGCTTGTGTAATCTCCAGCTCCCATCTCGTGGGCCAGGCCAAGCTAATGAAAGATGGTGCGACACACAGAGAGGGGCTTGTTGTCCCCGGTAATTACCCCACTGCTACATGCCATGCCCATATCCGCTCCAGGGAGAGAGAGAGAGAGAGGGAGAGGGGGAGAGAGATATGGAAATGAGGTGGAAACTGATCTGCACTTTCTAACCTCCTGCCAAATGTATGAACATATCAGAGACACATATTTCCCTCAGATTACACAGACACACAAAGAATTCGAAAACAAATCCAATTTTGTTAAACTCCCATATCTATTGGGTGAAATACCTCAGTGTGTCATCACAGCAGCAAGATTTGTGACCTGTTGTCACAAGAAAAGGGCAACCAGTGAAGAACAAACACCATTGTAAATATAACGTATATTTATGTTTATTTATTTTCTCTTTTATACTTTAACTATTTGCACATCATTACAACACTGTATATATACATAATATGACATTTGTATTGTTAATTTCACTTTTGTTTATTATCTATTTCACTTGCTTTGGCAATGTAAACATATGTAAATTGTGTTAAATTGAAATTGTATTGATAGGGAGAGAGAGTGAAAGAGATAGACAGCGAGAGCAAGAGATAGAGAGAAACGGAGGGAGAGGGAAAAAGAGGGGAGCTTTTTCTAAACGGAGAGATAGATGTTAGAGTCCAGTGTGGCCTTCCTACCCCCTCCCCCTTCTCCCCTCCCTCCTCCCCTAGCTTCATTATGACTGAAGGAGAAGTTATTGAGCCAACAGGAACTTTCCCTCTCCCCTGTTGGAACAACAGGGCAGGAAATGGTGTTGTAGAGGTCTGTCGAGGTCAGACAATCACAATATCTCTATACAGTTGCCACTCAAAGAGCTGTTAAGAAAGGTAGAGTTGAGGAAGCTTCAGAACCACATTATGCCCTCATGTCAAACTAGCTTGAGTGGGATGTGGTCTAAGAAATTGCTTTAGTGAAGATATGATTATCTTTTTGACCTTGTGAAGTACACTACACCGTTCATTGCTTGGATATACACACTTATGCAGTGATCTGACTCTCCCAAGTTGTCACCAATGCAGCTACTGAGAAGTGCATAAGAGTGTATATACTGCTGCTATAATAACTACTTAGCAATGTGAGTGCTCTAGGTTACAGAACTTACAGACAATACTGCAGCATTTAAAACAGTAGACAAATTGTCCAGATCTCAGAGTCCAGAGCCCCTTCCCTCATGACTGTGAATGTGGATAACTGTGGTCTGACATGATCAAAGACCAGATCGAGATGCTCTGGGCATGTAACTATATAACAAACTCTCAGGCTGGAATCATTATGGGCTCAGGAGTAGGAAATCCTCGGGAGGTCCCAGGAAGAAGCAAATGAAATGAAATGCAGTGTGGAGGTTTACGTACCCCAACAGGGGAAACTAAAGGTGGTTGTTTTCAATTCATCAAGTGTGACTTCAATTTAGCATGTCTGTTCACCAGACAAATAATGTTAGTGTGTGTGTGTGTGTGTGTGTGTGTGTGTGTGTGTGTGTGTGTGTGTGTGTGTGTGTGTGTGTGTGTGTGTGTGTGTGTGTGTGTGTGTGTGTGTGTGTGTGTGTGTGTGTGTGTGTGTGTGTGTGTGTGTGTGTGTGTGTGTGTGTGTGTGTGTGAGTTTAAGTAGTGCCTGGAAGCAAACAGCCAGGGTATGCAGTTTACACCATTTACGGGCTGATTGAGCCCACTTGACCACTGTACTGAAATGATGTGAATCAGTCATTCAAATTCTCTAAATAGATTGTTGTTGTGTATACTTCAGGAGATAATGCACTGGCTAATTATTGAATCCAAACCAAGATACAAAAACAAAAAGGCTAGACCTGTGACTTTAAAAACAAACAAAAGAAACCTTCAATAAAGGCTGAAACTCAAATTGTTTCTTTTGTTTTTTTTCTAATACAGTGGGGCAAAAAAGTATTTAGTCAGCCACCAATTTTGCAAGTTATCCCACTTAAAAAGATGAGAGAGGCCTGTAATTTTCATCATAGGTACACTTCAACTATGACAGACAAAATGAGAAAAAAAAATCCAGAAAATCATATTGTAGGATTTTTAATGAATTTATTTGCAAATTATGGTGGAAAATAAGTATTTGGTCAATAACAAAAGTTTATCTCAATACTTTGTTATATACACTTTGTTGGCAATGACAGAGGTCAAACGTTTCTATAAGTCTTCACAAGATTTTCACACACTGTTGCCTGTATTTTGGCCCATTCCTCCATGCAGATCTCCTCTAGAGCAGTGATGTTCTGGGGCAGTTACTGGCCAACACGAACTTTCAACTCCCTCCAAAGATTTTCTATGGGGTTGAGATTTGGAGACTGGCTAGGCCACTCCAGGACCTTGAAATGCTTCTTACGAAGCCACTCCTTCGTTGCCCGGGCGGTGTGTTTGGGATCATTGTCATGCTGAAAGACCCAGCCACGTTTCATCTTCAATGCCCTTGCTGATGGAAGGAGGTTTTCACTCAAAATCTCACGATACATGGCCCCATTCATTCTTTCCTTTACACAGATCAGTCGTCCTGGTCCCTTTGCAGAAAAACAGCCCCAAAGCATGATGTTTCCACCCCCATGCTTCACAGTAGGTATGGTGTTCTTTGGATGCAACTCAGCATTCTTTGTCCTCCAAACACGACGAGTTGAGTTTTTACCAAAAAGTTATATTTTGGTTTCATCTGACCATATGACATTCTTCCAATCTTCTTCTGGATCATCCAAATGCTCTCTAGCAAACTTCAGACGGGCCTGGACATGTATTGGCTTAAGCCGGGGGACACGTCTGGCACTGCAGGATTTGAGTCCCTGGCGGCGTAGTGTGTTACTGATGGTAGGCTTTGTTACTTTAGTCCCAGCTCTCTGCAGGCCATTCACTAGCTCCCCCCGTGTGGTTCTGGGATTTTTGCTCACTGTTCTTGTGATCATTTTGACCCCACAGGGTGAGATCTTGCGTGGAGCCCCAGATCGAGGGAGATTATCAGTGGTCTTGTATGTCTTTCGTTTCCTAATAATTGCTCCCACAGTTGATTTCTTCAAACCAAGCTGCTTACCTATTGCAGATTCAATCTTCCCAGCCTGGTGCAGGTCTACAATTTTGTTTCTGGTGTCCTTTGACAGCTCTTTGGTCTTGGCCATAGTGGTGTTTGGAGTGTGACTGTTTGAGGTTGTGGATAGGTGTCTTTTATACTGATAACAACTTCAAACAGGTGCCATTAATACAGGTAACGAGTGGAGGACAGAGGAGCCTCTTAAAGAAGAAGTTACAGGTCTGTGAGAGCCAGAAATCTTGCTTGTTTGTAGGTGACCAAATACTTATTTCCCACCATAATTTGCAAATAAATTCATTAAAAATCCTACAATGTGATTTTCTGGATTTTTTTGTCTCATTTTGTCTGTCATAGTTGAAGTGTACCCACGATGAAAATTACTCTCATCTTTTTAAGTGGGAGAACTTGCACAATTGGTGGCTGACTAAATACTTTATTGCCCCACTGTACCTTGAGTGTTTGATTGAGCCTGCCTGGAGTGCCAGAAGAATGAGCTTTGCACTTTTGGGACTATACCATTCGTTCCATTGTGCCAGTTGAGCTCAATAGAGCACAACGTAAGTATTTGAAAGAAGGAAATATTATCTGAACATAGGTCTGAAGTGATGGCCAGGGGAACAGTCATCTCTGCTGTTTGACTTACTGGGTTTCCGTCTGGTCCTGGTGGTCCCCGCTCGCCAAAGTCCCCAGCAAACCCCTGAGTACACAAACACAAAGAGAGTAGGCATGTTATCACTCTGTACCGGGGTGGCAGAGAGCTGTTAAACACTATGGAAGAAACTGATTGAAACACAACCATTCTGGAAAGCATCACAATTGTACTAAAAAGAATGGTATTGAAGCATTAATGCTTGGCATGGCCAACCATATCATTACATACCATTACTTTCCCACACCCAGAGTAGTTGACTGTGAGAATATGTTCTTGGAATATTGGGCTTCCTAGTATAAACCATAATGGTGTGGCTGTATATTAGACACAAAGCTAAAGTATTACGGCATGCACATTGGTTACAATGCAGTATTTGTTGCGTGGTTTTGCTTACCGTTCAGTTCAGCACATCAGCAGATAAAATAATAGTGATGAATTTCTAAATTAGTTTAGTTAATGAGTGATTACCTAATTTCCCTTCTAGTAACTACAGTATTAATTTATTGATTCTTTACTTCTCCTTTATGTTTACCCACACTGCACTTCTGAATGTGCGGAAAATAAACCAAACACAATGTCAGCACTCAGTAGACAAACTCCATCCCTGTCAAAGAGGTTTGCAGAATAAACCCCAAGCAAGCGAGCAGCACGTCAAGCAGCACGTCCAGCAGCATGTCAAGCAGCATGTCCAGCAGCACGTCAAGCAGCATGTCCAGCAGCACGTCAAGCAGCATGTCCAGCAGCACGTCAAGCAGCACGTCAAGCAGCATGCTGTAAACAAGCTCCTTGGACTCTTTATTCCTAGAGACTGTGTGCGTGCGCGGCGGCAGGAAATTCCATGGCTGAATGTTTGGGAGTGCGCGTGCTGCGCTGAGCCTCGCTGGCAGGAGCCCTAACCAGCAGCCTGGGGACTGACTGGCTGGCCCGGGATCTGCTGACTGGGCTCTTTCCTTTCCTCCTCCTCCTGGGTCAATCTGTTCCATTATAAAACCAGAGAACAAGAGTTGTGACGCTATGATAGGCTACACTGAGGCTCTGGGAGGCTGAGGTTTCCGCTAGGCCACACGCTCAACGTGTGCTGCTTGTCACAATGCCAAGGTCAACAACACCTTGCTGTAGCTTCAGCTTCGACCTTGGCCCTTCTCCACCACAGAATACAAGCGCTGTAGTTACTGTAGTCACTGTATAGACTGTGCCTGTATGATTAACGGTACTAGTAGTAGAGGTCTCATAGGCCCACAGAGTGAGGATGGAAAATGTAATATTAGATGAAGCGATGGTGATATTACCAGCAGTTTCTATTGCATGAGATATTATTCAGAAGGATGGAATGTGTGTGGCAGGCAGAGTGTTGAGTTAAGCATTAGTAAAACATCTGGGGGAAAGTAATACATTGGTAATTGCTGCAATGTGATGCCTTCGAAAATGTGCAAAATGGCGCTTTTACCCAAACATTATAATAGTGTTGGTTTAAAGTAAAACATTTAGCTACTCCTCAGCTCTTGAGTTGTTTTAACTCAAAGATGTTACTTGAAAGATTGCAGGTAGTACGACATCTGCTGGAAAGGTAATACGTCTGATCCCAGATTAGATCTGTCATATGCAAGTGCCACTCAGAGAACATTACGCTAGTAACAGTGAACATACAGAATGTTTAGACGACTCAATGTAAGGAAGAAAAACTAGCTACTGAAGATGAGAAGGAGAAGGGCTGGTACGGCACCACAGAAACAAACACTAAGAGAGATGCCATCATCAAATGCTAAAGTTGCACTCTCCTCATAAAAAAAAAGACATCTTAGTAATTTAGCAGACACTCTTATCCAGAGCGATTTACAGGAGCAATTAGTGTTAAGGGCCTTGCTCAAGGGCACATCAACAGATTTTCCACCTAACCTACCTTTTGGTTACTGGCCAAATGCCAAACAGCGAGGCTACCTCAACAGCTATTTATAGTCTGCGCCAGCTTCAATTGTCGTTCACTGACCATCGTCAGCTTCATAACCCACTTCATCATGTAACATTGTAAAGCTATGCTTGGGAAAATATCTCTATTACATAAGTAATTTGGAACATCAGGATTTTCCATGTAAGCACAACTCAATATGTTGCTGGGAGAATTGGAAATCCCCATGCAGGCGCCAATGAAAATACTTCCCTGGTCTGTGACTAGCTGGGCTGGAATTCCAAAACCAAAAGTTCCTCCACTGCACAAAACATTGTTCCAATGTAATAGATTTTGTTATAGTCCAGTGTAAAATACTTTGTTATTGTCGAATGTAAAAGGCTTTTTTATAGTCCAATGTAATAGACTTTCGAATATCACATACACAATCAATGTTTCAATTGTCTCAAGGCTTAAAAAAGCTTCTTTAACTTGTCTCCTCCCCTTCATCTACACTGATTGAAGAGGACTTAACAAGTGAAATAAATAAGGGATGATAGCTTTCACCTGGATTCACCTGTTCAGACAACATCATGGAAAGAGCATGTCTCGTTCTTAATGTTTTGCACACTCAGTGTATAATCAATGGGATAGTTGCCAATAGTGCCCTAGTTGTAGTCCGTTGAGATCTCATCCTATTCTAAATGATATACTGTATAGACTAGTGGAAATATGCAGACAGACTCGAGGCTCAAGGGGTAGCCAGCCATCTCAAGAGTGAAAAGACAACAGTCTTCAACAGTCTTCCACTGTGGTTGTGTGAAGGCTACCACAACATGCATCACTGATGTCTGGCTAAAGCCAAGATGCCCCCATACACGCTCAAGACTGTTCCTCTGAATAATAGCCATGCCATACTCACTAAATTACCCTAGCTGTATCTTTAAAGGGCAATTTTGCCACTTTTCAACCTCATATTCATCATCTCCAGCACCAAACCGGTATCTACACATGTGAAAACAGCTTGTTTCTATGGTCTGTGGTTAAAAAGATTAGAAGAAAGGCCCTTTAAAAAATGCTTCTCTGTGACATCACAGGGTAGTATTAAAAGTAAAAAAACGTTGAGTTTCAACCTGCCACATGTTCCTAGACCAAGGGAGGGTATGTTCCTGCTCCCCGCGTCACCGCTTTAACTTTTGGTGAACATTTCAACTTTATATTTTTTCCCTACAAAACATAAAAATGCGTCCGTTTTTACATACTTTGACACTGGTATTGTACTGGAGATAATGAAAATTAGGTTGAAAAGTGGTGGAATTGACCTTTAAGGTATGACAGAATGGGAAAAAGGAACAGTTGATTTCATGGTATTATTGCATTCACTATAAAAAGGTATGTTGAGAGAAATCTTTACCGGCCTACCCATCTTGCCCTTCTTCCCATGAACACCAGGAATTCCCTGAGGAGGTAGAGAAAAAGAGAAGGATGGGAAAAGAAAGAAGAGGAGGGGAACAGCAAAAGAAGAGGTAAATGTCAATAATAATTTCATATTTATTTTACAAGCAGATTATGATTGGTTCTTTAAGGTAGCCTACTAGAACCAAAACACATACTGTATCAAATGTAAGCTAGTGTATGTCCAAAAATTCTCTCTAATACAGCCTACAATTCTACTCCAGTTGCCTGCGGGGGTTCTGGGAAAATGAGTCTTCGTCAGGCTATTCCGAAGCAGCTCTTGTTCCAGCTCCTTAGTGTTAGCCCATCTCCTGACTACTATCCAAACAGTAGGGATGGCTGGAATTCCATCAGCACTTGATCCTGTATTGGGAAAGGGCTACTCCAGTCATCTTTTAGCGGTTTGGAGGCGAGGGCCTACTGCTAGCATTTCATCCAGTGTAAGCACCTCTATTTCACAATCATTTAAACTCATTAAGGGTTAGATCTGATCATCCTGACTGATAATAATGTCCCCAGGAGGGTTTTCAGCTACTGTGTACCCCTCCCATGGGACTAAGAGAGGTGGTCTCTTTTTAGTCTCAGTAATGCACCAAACAAGTCATTCAAAGAGGTAGAAAGGTTATTGTTTAGTTATTCATTTTCATATTTCTAGGAGATATTCTGGACTACTTACTCTCTCACCATCAGGTCCAGGAAGGCCAAAAACCCCAGGGATTCCTATGAAACCCTGCAGAAATATTGGTGGGATAAAGGGGTATAGGTGACAGGAAGAGGATAAGGAGAGTGGGAGGACAGGGGAGAGCAGAGAGAGATGGACGGGAGGGAGGAGGTGACATAAGGGTTATGGAATAAAGCAGAGGAGAGGAGACAGGTGAAGAAATGGATAGTGAAGAAGGCAGTGGGGGTAGAGAGTGGGGTGAGGAGAATAGAGGGATGAGGGACAAAAAGGAGATCAATTACATTTCTATAACTCTCTTCTTTGGTTTCATCACATCAGTGTGGCTTTAGTCCTTTTTGGTGAGATTCTGTTGGCCGCAGGGGTGGGGCTCTTCATGAAGAACAAAGCCTTGAGGCAAGTGTATATGCCCATGGACTGCATGGTGCTGCCTTCCACGATGTAGTCCAAGGGCACATACCCTCACGTCAGGGATCTCTGATGATTCCAGGGTAGCTGCTTACTGATGGAGGGCTAGAGGAGGGCTAGAGGAGGGAGAGAGGAGGGCTAGAGGAGGGAGAGAGGAGGGCTAGAGGAGGGAGAGAGGAGGGCTAGAGGAGGGAGAGAGGAGGGAGAGAGGAGGGCTAGAGGAGGGAGAGAGGACGACTAGAGGAGGGAGAGAGGAGGGCTAGAGGAGGGAGAGAGGAGGGCTAGAGGAGGGAGAGAGGAGGGCTAGAGGAGGGAGGGAGGAGGGCTAGAGGAGGGAGAGAGGAGGACTAGAGGAGGGAGAGAGGAGGGAGGGAGGAGGGCTAGAGGAGGGAGAGAGGAGGGCTAGAGGAGGGAGGGAGGAGGACTAGAGGAGGGAGAGAGGAGGACTAGAGGAGGTAGAGAGGAGGGCTAGAGGAGGGCTGGTGGAGGGAGAGAGGAGGGGTAGATGAGGGAGAAAGGAGGGCTATAGGAGGGAGTGAGGAGAGCTAGAGGAGGGAGGAGGGCTAGAGGAGGTAGAGAGGAGGGCTAGAGGAGGGAGGGAGGAGGGCTAGAGGAGGGAGGGAGGAGGGCTAGAGGAGGTAGAGAGGAGGGAGGGAGGAGGGCTAGATGGAGGGAGGAGGGCTAGAGGAAAGAGGGAGGAGGGCTAGAGGAGGTAGAGAGGAGGGAGAGAGGAGGGCTAGAGGAGGGAGAAAGGAGGGCTAGAGGAGGAAGGGACGAGGGCTAGAGGAGGGAGGGATGAGGGCTAGAGGAGGGAGGGAGGAGGGCTAGAGGAGGGAGGGATGAGGGCTAGAGGAGGGAAGGAAGGCTAGAGGAGAGAGAGAGGAGGACTAGAGGAGGGAGAGAGGAGGACTAGAGGAGGGAGGGATGAGGGCTAGAGGAGGGAGGGAGGAGGGCTAGAGGAGGGATGGAGGAGGGCTAGAGGAGGAAGAAAGGAGGGCTAGAGGAGGAAGAGAGGAGGGCTAGAGGAGGAAGGGAGGAGGGCTAGAGGAGGGAGGAATGAGGCCTAGAGGAGGGAAGGAGGAGGGCTAGAAGAGGGAGGGATGAGGGCTAGAGGAGGGAAGGAGGGCTAGAGGAGGTAGAGAGGAGGGAGGGAGGAGGGCTAGATGGAGGGAGGAGGGCTAGAGGAGGGAGGAGGGCTAGAGTAGGGAGGGAGGAGGGCTAGATGGAGGGAGGAGGGCTAGAGGAGGGCTAGAGGAGGGAGGGATGAGGGCTAGAGGAGGGAGGGAGGAGGGCTAGAGGATTGAGGGAGGAGGGCTAGAGGAGGTAGAGAGGAGGGAGGGAGGAGGGCTAGATGGAGGGAGGATGGCTAGAGGAGGGAGGGAAGGGGGCTAGAGGAGGGAGGGAGGAGGGCTAGAGGAGGTAGAGAGGAGGGAGGGGAGGAGAGCTAGATGGAAGGAGGAGGGAGAGAGGAGGGAGAAAGGAGGGCTAGAGGAGGGAGGGAGGAGGGTTAGAAGAGGTAGAGAGGAGGGAGGGATGAGGCCTAGAGGAGGGAGGGAGGAGGGCTAGAGGAGGGAGGGAGGAGGGCTAGAGGAGGTAGAGAGGAGGGAGGGAGGAGGGCTAGAGGAGGGCTAGAGGAGGGCTAGAGGAGGGAGGGAGGAGGGCTAGAGGAGGTAGAGACGAGGGAGGGAGGAGGGCTAGATGGAGGGAGGATGGCTAGAGGAGGGAGGGAGGGGGGCTAGAGGAGGGAGGGAGGAGTGCTAGAGGAGGGAGAAAGGAAGGCTAGAGGAGGGAGGGAGGCGGGCTAGAGGAGGGCTAGATGGAAAGAGGAGGGCTAGAGGAGGGAGGGAGGGAGGCATAGGGGAACTGGAGCACAAGAGATGATCAAAGGGATAAAATAAATTCAAGAGGACCATGTTGGTCTTCAGATGAAAGCCAGCAGAAGGATGCAGGGTGGTATAACTGTTGGTACTATACTAGCAACAACAAATACAACAACATCAATAACAACAACAAATATCAACAAATATCACCAGCAACAACAATTGACATTCAGGTTTAAAGTTTTTCAACACAAGCTAATTACTTTTACAGCACCTCAAATCTCTTGTTGTACCAGCATCACCACAAAGAGCTCTGTGATTTTAATCATGGTGAGTTAACAGGGCCAGCTTTTTCGACGAATGGTGTTTACATTATGGCTTTTTTATGTGACCGCTCTGGTCTTGTTGATTTATTTAACATGCTTTTCACAGCTTATTTAACACAGCAAGTGGCTAGAGACCTCTGGAACAAAGTCCTCTTTAGAGTAGGGTGTACTGTACTGTACAAACAGAGAATTTGACTGTGTGGCCTTACTCTTTGTCTTTAAAAACTATACTGTGTTTTAATATGTAACATGTCTTGGGCAGGCACCCTGGTTGACAGTGATGCCCTCCTACCTTGACAGAAGGCATAAAGAGTCTTCTAAACATATTTCAATGATATGACTCTATTGGCAGTAGATTTATACAGGAAGTAAATAGAACATGATAGAAATCATATCAAACAGTGAATGTTCAGTAAGGTTCATTCGGTACATATCATTCTATAAAAACAAATACAGTGCATTGAGGAGGTATTCAGACCCCTTGTGTTTTTCCACATTCTGTTACGTTACATCATTATTCTAAAATGGATTAAACATTTTTAAAAATCATCAATCTACACACAATATCCCAT
Organism: Salvelinus fontinalis; assembly: GCF_029448725.1. Lineage (NCBI taxonomy): Eukaryota > Metazoa > Chordata > Actinopteri > Salmoniformes > Salmonidae > Salvelinus > Salvelinus fontinalis. The sequence goes on from NC_074692.1 coordinate 38,270,875, forward strand.
AAATACAAAGTGAAAACAGGCTTTTTAGAAAATTTAGCAAATGTATTAAAAATAAAAAAACATGGATCATTTATTTACATAAGTATTCAGACTCTTTACTATGATACTCGAAATTGAGCTCAGGTGCATCCTGTTTCCATTGATCACCCTTGGGATGTTTCTCCAACTTGATTGGAGTCCACTTGTGGTAAATTCAAGTGATTGGACATTATTTATAAATGTACACGCCTGTCTATATAAGGTCCCACAGTTGACAGTGCATGTCAGAGCAAAAACCAAGCCATGAGGTCGAAGGAATTGTCCGTAGAGCTCCAAGACAGGATTGTGTTGAGGCACAGATCTGGAGAAGGGTACCAAAAATTGTATGCAGCATTCATTGTGCTAAATCATTGTGTTTACTTGATAGCTACCTACACAAATAGCTAGCTAGAACAAAGTGTTAATAAGATTTAAAATAAATTTAAGATTTAAAAGCAATACAAATAAAAGTTCTCCAGTAGGCATATCCAGCTAAGAGCTGTGTTGTCAGTCATTTAAGGTCCCCAAGAACACAGTGACCTCCATCATTCTTAAATGGAAGAAGTTTGGAATCCCCAAGACTCTTCCTAGAGCTAGCCGTCTGGCCAAACTGAGCAATCGGGGGAGAAGGGCCTGGTGAGGGAGGTGACAATGAACCCAAAGGTCACTCTGACAGAGCTGCAGAGTTCCTCCGTGGAGATGAGAGAACCCTCCAGAAGGACAACCATCTCTGCAGCACTCCACCTATCAGGCCTTTTTGGTAGATTGACAGCCCTCTTGGAGTTTGCCAAAAGGCACCTAAAGGACTCTCAGACCATGAGAAACAAGATTCTCTGGTCTGATGAAACCAAGATTGAACTCTTTGGCCTGAATGCCAAGCGTCATATCTGGAGGAAACCTGGCACCATCCCTACGGTGAAGCATGGTGGTGGCAGCATCATGCTGTGGGGAAGTTTTTCAGCTGCAGGGACTTAGAGACTAGTCAGAATCAAGGAAACTATTAACAGAGCAAATTACAGAGAGATCCTTGATAAAAACCTGCTCCAGAGCACTCAGGACCTCAGACTGAGGCAAAGGTTCACCTTCCAACAGGACAACGACCCTAAGCACACAGCCAAAACAACGCAGGGGTGGCTTTGGGACAAGTCTCTGAATGTCCTTGAGTAACCCAGCCAGAGCACGGACTTGAACCTGATCGAACATCTCTGGAGAGACCTGAAAATAGCTGTGCAGCGACGCTCCCCATCCAACCTGACAGAGCTTGAAAGGATCTGCAGAGAAGCACGGGAGAAACTCCCCAAATACAGGTGTGCCAAGCTTATAGCGTCATACCCAAGAAGACTCGAGGCTGTAATCACTGCCAAAAGTGCTTCAACAAAGTACTGAGTAAATGGTCTGAATACTTATTTAAATGTGATATATTTAAGTTTTTTATTTTTTATACATTTGCAAACATTTCTTAAAACCTGTTTTTGCTTTGTCATTATGGGGTATTGTGTGTAATATTTTTTTTTATCAATTTTAGAATAAGTCTGAAACGCAACAAAATGTGGAAAAAGTCAAGGGGTCTGAATACTTTCCGGATTCTCTGTATCTGTGACATTTATCAGACAGAAACACTCAAAACAGAACAAACAGCACAGTCAAGTTATATAGTATCTTGACAACTGATTAACAACCCTATACAGAACAGAGATAGTACTTTGTTAATGCCATTTTTTAGATGACTCACCCGGACTCCTTTAGGCCCCATAATGCCAACAGGCCCAGGTAAACCCTAAAGAGCACAGCATAACAAATTACATTACAAATGGATTTACATAATGCATTTCATAATGCATACAATACATTAAATGTTTAATGTCCATAAAACAGATAGAATTGTAAGTGGATTGGACCCAAATTGTGATTCGTGCTTTCACTATGCTTTCACATAGTGCTATCATAACTAACTGACGATTATTCATTTTGGCTGAATATTTCCAAGATGTGTTTACAGGCATGCAGATTAGTGGAGGGACAGTCTTGTTTGGGACTCATAGAACATCTCCATTATGTCATCTTGAAGTTGATCAGACCTTAATGAACATACATGGGCTCTATCTGCACTGTCTCAACTGGTCCAGTGATTCACACTGTCTCAACTCCTCAGGAGACCAGCTGGTCAAGTGATTCACACTGTCTCAACTCCTCACTGTAGCCAGTGATTCACAGTCCACAGATGGTAGGGGGTGCTAAAACCTAATCCATCAGTCTGAAGTGTGTGGGTGTCTGAAGTGTGTGTCTAGCTAGGGAGTTACAACAGTGTGTGTGCGTTTGTCTGTGTGTGTGTGTGTGTGTGTGTGTGTGTGTGTGTGTGTGTGTGTGTGTGTGTGTGTGTGTGTGTGTGTGTGTGTGTGTGTGTGTGTGTGTGTGTGTGTGTGTGTGTGTGTGTGTGTGTGTGTGTGTGTGTGTGTGTGTGTGTATATATCTGGGGAGTTACAACAGTGACAGGGTAAGAGCACTAAAGAAACAGAGACAAAACACTACGCCCCAGGTCTGAACTCTAAGCTAGCATAAACATTTTCTAATAAGCCGAGCTATGAGTGATTTTGCAGCTGTGCGTGTGTGTAGGTGGTGTTACAAACGTGCGTTTTGGACAGCAGGGAGGAAGCATGTTTTACCTCGTGGAGAAACCCACATACTACTCAGCAATGAGAGACTTTTAAAAACGTATTCAAATGATATTCCCAGAAGTGGCAGCGCTGCATGAAACTCACAGTGTGAGCTCCTAAAGACTCCTAAGGAAACGTATTCCATGGGGGGAGCAGCTACGTTAGTCACAGATTGATTGCATTTCCATGTTCAGTCAAGGTATTGACTACTAAGTAAAAGCCTATGGCAAGTCCAGTGGCAGCAAACCAAGGAATCATATCCCAAATCCTGCCACAGGTGCTTTTGACAGTCTTACAGTGTTGCAGCTCTTTCAAAGACCCTTTCATTCTCTCTGCCCACCTCGTCCAGAGTGTTTACACTCCCAATCCCTCACTCTAGCCTCTTATGAGCAGAGTGTGTTTGGTGTGTGTACTGTAGCCCCGCTTAGCCTTAGCTTTAGCCAGCACCAGAACACTAGACATGAGTGTGTTTACTGTGTGTACTGTAGTCCTGCGTAGCTTAGCCTTAGCTAGCCAATTTGTAAGTCGCTCTGGATAAGAGCGTCTGCTAAATGACTTAAATGTAAATGTATGTAAATGTCTAGCATCTCTCTCTCTCTTACAGCTGTTAATGTACTGTATGTGTAGTCCTGCTTAGCTTGGCCTTAGCTAGCACCTCTCTCTTTCTTACAGCTGTTAATGTACTGTATGGTGTGTAGTCCTGCTTAGCTTAGCCTTAGCTAGCACCTCTCTCTTTCTTACAGCTGTTAATGTACTGTATGTGTAGTCCTGCTTAGCTTAGCCTTAGCTAGCACCTCTCTCTTTCTTACAGCTGTTAATGTACTGTATGGTGTGTAGTCCTGCTTAGCTTAGCCTTAGCTAGCACCTCTCTCTTTCTTACAGCTGTTAATGTACTGTATGTGTAGTCCTGCTTAGCTTGGCCTTAGCTAGCACCTCTCTCTTTCTTACAGCTGTTAATGTACTGTATGGTGTGTGTAGTCCTGCTTAGCTTAGCCTTAGCTAGCATCTCTCTCTTCCTTACAGCTGTTAATGTACTGTATGTGTAGTCCTGCTTAGCTTAGCCTTAGCTAGCACCTCTCTCTTTCTTACAGCTCTTAATGTACTGTATGGTGTGTGTAGTCCTGCTTATCCAGCACCGCGACACTAGATTTACTGCACCTGCCTGCCAGGATAACCTTTGGCCCCTGGGCTTCCGTCTGCCCCTTGCTCGCCCTGCGGAAAGAGGGAAAGGAAAGAAGGAGTGAGTGAGATGAGAGAGAAGGATTGAGATGAAAGAGGGGGGGCAGGGGTTGCCACAATAGTTGTGTCTTTCTCAGTCTTCATGTCGTTGGAGTGAAGCAGTGTGAGTTCAGGAAGAGGGGGAAATACAGGGAGAGGGTTCCATCTACACACTCTTCATAAAGACCCTTTGTTTCGTCAGCACAAGAGAGCCACTGCAAATATTGACGCTCTATTTTCAATGAAGTTCAACGGACTCCCAGTGGGTAGTTTTACGTTGTGGTAGAACCACGTACAGTTTGACTACTGTACAGTAGTAGTCTGTTAATCATGGGGCTTTCCTTCACTAAAATATTTTCCATGTGGTGAAATAAATGTTCAATTAATCCCTTCATGAAACTTTAAATACTTTATTTTTTTTACTTTAAATATATGCAAAGAACAACATGGGTTTTTTAATGAATGGAAAATTACTGCTTATTTGTAATGAGAGCCAACCAATGTAATTACAGACTACCGGCAATGATGTTTATGCATCATGCATTTTCAATTCCCACTGAAAACCCAAACACGAACATCGCTGTGAGAGCCCAGTGTTGCATACAGCAACAGAAGAGCCAAAGAGTCTCAGTGATACTCTAGATCACTCGGACCTTTCCTGACCACATCAACCTGACCAGGAACAACTCTGGGCCCTACGTATAGCCTTTAACTAAGGCTCAGATCATGTTCCTGCTCAGGCCATGTGGTCAGTGAGAACTCAAGACTCTTTGTACTGATAGTACACTACACATTGCACATTCTTTGTAGTGAATGTAAACGCACGAAACGCTATTTTTAGTATTTCTTTGGATTCCCTGGGAGAAGTGACCTTAGGTTGTCCAGACTATTTGACCCACTTTAAGCTCTGCCAAAAACAAAATTTCTCTGGCCAACATTGCTTAAGAACTAATGTGTTCATGTTTAACATCCTCCCCTGACAAGGCTTAGTCTCCTCCTCCTTCTAATGGCCTTCTTTTTCTTCTCTCTCTCCTTCTCGGATCTCTCTCTCTCTCTCCCTCTCTCTCTCGCTATATATATCTCTTTTCCTTCTCTCTATCTCTCTCCTTCCCTCCCACTTTACCTTTGTCTCTCTCTCTCTCTCTCCCTCTCTCCCTCTTTTCTTTTCTCTGTTCAGGAATTCATGTTTGTGTCCTCAGGGAGCAATGTGTTCTGACAGCCGAGCCATAGCTTCAGCTTCGTTGGGTAAACAGATGGAGAGTCTATTGTCTGATGTATGCAGTGGTTTAAACACAGTGTAGGTTGAAGATGACGAAGGATAAGACAAAGGGATTCAAATATCCCATAACACTTTGCAAAAAGCTTTTAACGGCACTGGTCCAATGAATTTACTTAGTGTTCTAAAGCTGCTGCATGGAATGCTTCTTAACCTGTATATTTCCGACCGAGGATGCAGTCAGGAACATCACACATTAACACCAGTTCAAAGACACAGGAAGAGGGCAGTTAAAATAACTACTGAAACAAGCAAAACTATATGAAGCTGTTACTCATGAGAATAAGTTGAATGTAACAGTGCTTTGCGGAAGCTGCCCAATCTGCAATAGGACTTTACCAGACCAGATTCTGAGCTATCCTATGTTCATGTATCGTTAGCAGAAGTTATTGATACGATATGATAGAACAGAATACTCACAGAATCTCCTGGTTGACCAGCAGGACCTGGATGGCCTTTCTGTCCCTGCAAAGAGAGGAACACTACAGTTAGAACACTTTGTATGGATATGATAAGGATCACATAACTCCTCATATCAGGGATATGAATAGTACCGATATGCTATGCTTCATTTCAGTTACCAAGTTCAGTTACCATAGCAACAAGATACAGACTCACATGTAGTCAATCAGAGACCAGTTGAACATTAACAAAGTTCTAAGAAGAGGAAAGGATGGAAATAATATAGAGGAGGAGTTTTTGATCAATGAGTTCCTTTAAAATCTCAAGGTTCTGTTATGTAAGAACACACACACACACACACACACACACACACACACACACACACACACACACACACACACACACACACACACACACACACACACACACACACACACACACACACACACACACACACACACACACACACACACACACACACACACACACAAACTGTGTGGAGCTGAAATCATGTCAGAGTGTTTCCCTGTGTTTAATTACTGTATGTTTACTGGAGGAGACTCCTCACCTCACATGCTTCCAGATTGCTTCGATCACGTGGACTGGGATATGTGCCAGATAGCGCCGAACAACAACATTGATGTATACGCTGATTCGGTGAGCGAGTTTATTAGCGAGTGCATCGGTGATGTTGTACCCACAGTGACAATTAAAACCTTCCCCAACCAGTAACCGTGGATTGATGGCAGCATTCGCGCAAAACTGAAAGCTCGAACCACTGCTTTTAATCAGGGCAAGGTGACCGGAAACATGACCGAATTCAAACAGTGTAGCTATTCCCTCCGCAAGGCAATCAAACAAGCTAAGCGTCAGTATAGAGACAAAGTAGAGTCGCAATTCAATGGCTCAGGCACGAGAGGTATGTGGCTGGGTCTACAGTCAATCACGGTCTACAAAAAGAAAACTAGCCCCATCTCGGACCCCGATGTCTTGCTCACAGACTAACAAAACAACTTCTGTGCTCGCTTTGAGGACAATACAATGCCAACGACACGGCCCGTTACCAAAACCTGCAGGCTTTCCTTCACCGCAGCCAAAGTGAGTAAAACATTTAAACGTGTTAACCCTTGCAACGCTGCCGGCCCAGATGGCATCCCTAGCCGTGTCCTCAGAGCATGCGCAGACCAGCTGGCTGGTGTGTTTACGGACATATTCAATCAATCCCTATCCCAGTCTGCTGTTCCCACATGCTTCAAGAGGGTCACCATTGTTCCTGTTCCCAAGAAAGCTAAGGTAACTAAGCTAAATGACTATTGCCCCGTAGCACTCACTTCCGTCATCATGAAGTGCTTTGAGAGACTAGTCAAGGACCATATCACCTCCACCCTACCTGACACCCTAGACCCACTTCAATTTGCTTACCGCCCCAAAAGGTCCACAGACGACGCAATCGCAACCACACTGCACACTGCCCTAACCCATCTGGACAAGAGGAATACCCATGTAAGAATGCTGTTCATCGACAACAGCTCAGCATTTAACACCAGAGTACCCTCCAAACTCGTCATTAAGCTTGAGACCCTGGGTCTCGATCCCGCCCTGTGCAACTGGGTCCTGGACTTTCTGACGGGACGCCCCCAGGTGGTGAGGGTAGGAAACAACATCTCCACCCCACTGATCCTCAACACTGGGGCCCCACAAGGGTGCAAAGAAGGTGCAACAGCGCCTCTTCAACCTCAGGAGGCTGAAGAAATTTGGCTTGTCACCAAAAACACTCAAACTTTTACAGATGCACAATCGTGATTTTCTGGATTTTTGTTTTAGATTCCGTCTCTCACAGTTGAACTGTACCTATGATAAAGATTATAGACCTCTACATGCTTTGTAAGTAGGAAAACCTGCAAAATCGGCAGTGTATCAAATACTTGTTCTCCCCACTGTGTGTGTGTATATATGTGTGTGTGTATATATGTGTGTGTATGTGAGCGTGCGTATACATCCCCCTCAGTCTGGTGTACCACTGCCTACTAATGGTCATGCCTCTCAGCAGCAGGCACACTGACTAAACCACTGCCTGCCAACACCACCATCGAGATGAGCATCTACGTAAACATACAGACCACCCACCACAGCATGCAGTTCCAAACGCCATCTCCTACAGTTTACATACGGACATTATGAGATACTTCTTTGAAGCCAAGCCGTTATCTTACAGGTGATTCGTAAACAGAAGCCTGGATGTTTTTCTGTCCCTGCTACCAATCAAGCACCACCTGAAGACCGAAATACACTATATTAAGTCTTTACTGTCCAGTTAACTGGAGCAGAGTCAATGGCACCCTATTCCCAAAATAGCGCTAATACTTTTGACCGTAGCCTTATGAGGACAAGGAAGGAGCCAATGCACGTCCATGGAGAAGGGAAAGGAGGGAAGAATATGTCTGGGCTCCAGAGCCAGCGCCATAAAGTTGAGCACCGAGGAGAGAAATGCTGCAGTCTCTGATCTGAGCCTCCCTGCCAGAGAGACAGAGGGGAGGAGCAGTCTCTGATCGGAGCTTCCCTGCCAGAGAGACAGAGGAGAGGAGCAGTCTCTGTTCTGAGCCTCCCTGCCAGAGAGACAGAGGAGAGGAGCAGTCTCTGATCTGAGCCTCCCTGCCAGAGAGACAGAGGAGAGGAGCAGTATCTGTTCTGAGCCTCCCTGCCAGAGAGACAGAGGAGAGGAGCAGTCTCTGATCTGAGCCTACCTGCCAGAGAGACAGAGGAGAGGAGCAGTCTCTGATCTGAGCCTACCTGCCAGAGAGACAGAGGAGAGGAGCAGTCTCTGATCTGAGGCTCCCTGCCAGAGAGACAGAGGAGAGGAGCAGTCTCTGATCTGAGCCTACCTGCCAGAGAGATAGAGGAGAGGAGCAGTCTCTGATCTGAGGCTCCCTGTCTACATGTGTGACATTGAAGGCGTATTTCAGTCCGAGTGTGAAGTGAACATAAGCCCAGTTAGTTGAATAATGTGATTCAAATGGCCTTGTAGTATCTGTTGCTATAAACTGTATTGGAGAAGTATGTGCCTGAACATGTAGTCCCGAGCAGTGTACACAGCCATTGCTCTCGGTTTAGAGAACATCAAAGAAAACACTACTTTATCATAAATCAAATAATATATAGGAGCGAGGCAGGGTCTTGACCATGTTCCACAGTTGTACATGCACGTCACATGGTCTAATCTCTCCCATCTTGTATGAAGCAGTAAAATGACTTTGGCAGACAGATAATATTATTTCCATTGGATTCTTTCATTATAAATGAGAAACTGGCTTCATATTCTCATGTCTTTCATCCCCATGTTACAATATTGACTGTGACAGAGATTAGTATAAAATATGCCATTTTGCACAAATTACACCCTTACACCAATGCCATTCTCTCCTGAACAAATAGGAAACCTAACCAAGGCCCCGCCACCAAACGTGTCAGAGCATTACCTATAGCCAGGAATATGAAGGGAAAGTCTAGGAGAAAAAAGACTTCGCTAGTGTCTAATAAACATCAGAGCAATTTCAATATGCCAATGATATCATGGCTGGGCTGGCAGTGGAAAAAGCAGGGTCCAGAAGCATGTGAGCAAGCATGCTACCATGCACACGCACACGCACACACACACACACACACACACACACACACACACACACACACACACACACACACACACACACACACACACACACACACACACACACACACACACACACACACACACACACACACACACCCCGCTCCACTACATCCAGGTCCAAGGCTGGTAATGCTCTCCACAGTGTGTCAGTTTCCCCACCAGCCCACCGGCCTCTTCTGATTTACTATCCCAACCGCTGACTCTGTCTGTCTGACTGCAGGGTTACCTTGGCCCATGACATATTTTACACGTTTCCCAAAGAGGGAGAGGGAGACACAGACTCTGTCTGGTCCCAAGCCAGGGACAAGGCCATGGGGTAGAACTTCAAGAGGCGCAGGGAGCAAGTGCCCACACAGCTGTTGAGATTACAGGGTACTGTAGGTACAGTAGAACACAGTCAGTGAGATTACAGGGTACTGTAGAACACATTCAGTGAGGTTACCGGGTACTGTAGAACACGGTCAGTGAGGTTACAGGGTACTGTAGAACACGGTCAGTGAGGTTACAGGGTACTGTAGAACACAGTCAGTGAGGTTACAGGGTACTGTAGAACACGGTCAGTGAGGTTACAGGGTACTGTAGAACACAGTCAGTGAGGTTACAGGGTACTGTAGAACACGGTCAGTGAGGTTACAGGGTACTGTAGAACACAGTCAGTGAGGTTACAGGGTACTGTAGAACACAGTCAGTGAGGTTACAGGGTACTGTAGAACACGGTCAGTGAGGTTACAGGGTACTGTAGAACACGGTCAGTGAGGTTACAGGGTACTGTAGAACACAGTCAGTGAGGTTACAGGGTACTGTAGAACACAGTCAGTGAGGTTACAGGGTACTGTAGAACACAGTCAGTGAGGTTACAGGGTACTGTAGAACACATTCAGTGAGGTTACAGGGTACTGTAGAACACAGTCAGTGAGGTTACAGGGGACTGTAGAACACGGTCAGTGAGGTTACAGGGTACTGTAGAACACATTCAGTGAGGTTACAGGGTACTGTAGAACACGGTCAGTGAGGTTACAGGGTATTGTAGAACACGGTCAGTGAGGTTACAGGGTACTGTAGAACACGGTCAGTGAGGTTACAGGGTACTGTAGAACACGGTCAGTGAGGTTACAGGGTACTGTAGAACACGGTCAGTGAGGTTACAGGGTACTGTAGAACACAGTCAGTGAGGTTACAGGGTACTGTAGAACACAGTCAGTGAGGTTACAGGGTACTGTAGAACACAGTCAGTGAGGTTACAGGGTACTGTAGAACACAGTCAGTGAGGTTACAGGGTACTGTAGAACACAGTCAGTGAGGTTACAGGGTACTGTAGAACACAGTCAGTGAGGTTACAGGGTACTGTAGAACACATTCAGTGAGGTTACAGGGTACTGTAGAACACAGTCAGTGAGGTTACAGGGTACTGTAGAACACAGTCAGTGAGGTTACAGGGTACTGTAGAACACATTCAGTGAGGTTACAGGGTACTGTAGAACACGGTCAGTGAGGTTACAAGGTACTGTAGAACACGGTCAGTGAGGTTACAGGGTACTGTAGAACACGGTCAGTGAGGTTACAGGGTACTGTAGAACACAGTCAGTGAGGTTACAGGGTACTGTAGAACACAGTCAGTGAGGTTACAGGGTACTGTAGAACACAGTCAGTGAGGTTACAGGGTACTGTAGAACACGGTCAGTGAGGTTACAGGGTACTGTAGAACACAGTCAGTGAGGTTACAGGGTACTGTAGAACACAGTCAGTGAGGTTACAGGGTACTGTAGAACACGGTCAGTGAGGCTACAGGGTACTGTAGAACACAGTCAGTGACCACAAAATAGTGAGATGTCTATGTGTTGGCCTTGGTAACTAAACTAAACACATAACTTTCAGCTACATCCCAGCATGATTCTGAGGTTTCTCATGCTGACAACAGTGAGTAAGGGATAAAATATTCCCCAGCTGGACACCCACCCCCCTACAGTACATTAGTTAGAGGGATGTACCATTCACTAACCCCTACAGTACATTAGTTAGAGGGATGTACCATTCACTAACCCCTACAGTACATTAGTTAGAGGGATGTACCATTCACTAACCCCTACAGTACATTAGTTAGAGGGATGTAACATTCACTAACCCCTACAGTACATTAGTTAGAGGGATGTACCATTCACTAACCCCTACAGTACATTAGTTAGAGGGATGTACCATTCACTAACCCCTACAGTACATTAGTTAGAGGGATGTACCATTCACTAACCCCTACAGTACATTAGTTAGAGGGATGTACCATTCACTAACCCCTACAGTACATTAGTTAGAGGGATGTACCATTCACTAACCCCTACAGTACATTAGTTAGAGGGATGTACCATTCACTAACCCCTACAGTACATTAGTTAGAGGGATGTACCATTCACTAACCCCTACAGTACATTAGTTAGAGGGATGTACCATTCACTAACCCCTACAGTACATTCGTTAGAGGGATGTAACAGTCACTTAACCTCTGTCCACACTTAGAGAGAAGCTGCAATTACCATCATTCAGCTCTTTAATGGAAGAAAGAGACGCTATTTTCCCATAAACTATTTTTTCCATTACGCACATCATACAGGGCGCATCCCAAATGGCTCCCTATTCCCTATGTGGGTTCTGGTCAAAAGTAGTGCACTACATTGGGAATAGGGTGCCATTTAGTATGCACACCCATGGACAGCTGAAAGAGACCCTCTATTTTACTGTAGTGAATGAAACAACCTTGACTGGAGCCTAAGCCAGATGGTCTTTCAGCGCCAGCCGGTTCTATGGCGTAGCTGTTGTTTCTACGCCAGGTTCAGACTTTACTGCTCTCATACAAATGGGTCCAAAAGGGACTGCATGTTGCTAAACAAAGCTCATTGTCATCAGGGAGACGGTGGTCATTTTTTAATTAGCACCAGTTCAGCTCTGGGTTTAAATAGTATTTTGTTTTCTTTCAAAAAACGTTGTGGAAGAGCCCCAAAAGTGCAAACGCCGGCAATCTGACACTCCCGGCAGGCTCAAACAAACACTTCAAGTTTTTGAAAGAAAACATATGATTTGAAGCCAGGTCTGTACCGGTGGGTTGGAGACCTAAAGCACCCCTAGTTGTAGATCTCTGGACTTACATTAGTGTATTGTACTCAGAGTTTCTGTTTTTCTTCTCTCTCTGGCAGTGGATCATGTGTGGAATAACCCAATGATACACTGCCTGCCAGCAGTAATTTAGGAGAGATAGTGTCTCCAAGTCTTTTCCCACCAGCTTTTAATATTTTATTTTCTGGTAATGAAAAACATGTGTTTGCTGCAAGGCAGCATGGGGCACGGAGCAGATGTCCTTCTTCCCACCTGAGTGTGTGTAATAGTCTCCCATGGGACATGTGTGATTAAGCTGTGTTACATGCCCAGTACAAGGCTAGGTCTGAAGTAATCAAACATACAAAACAGCTCTGGCAACCTGGTAAACCCCTGGAATACTGACACGTGTGACTGACCGTCAAAGAAATGAGCATCCTAGAAAATGACTGAATAAGGATCCTCATCCTCAGTTTGGACGTGTTGATTTGAGGCAGTGCACCAAAGCAGCTGAAGCCGTAACACAATATCATAGTTACTAAACATAGGAGCTGCAGAAAACTGTTGAGAACGGTTGTCAAAGAGAGGCAATGACATAACATTTTGAGCTGCATGGAGTGAAAGCGTGATTCCAACTGTGAAAGGTTCCCACCCCAAAAAAGACTCTCCTCAATCTCCCTCCTTGTGTTGGAAGCCATTAGTGATGATGTCACAAACCAGCTATTCCATTCCAATCCGCCTCCTCCAGAGTCCCGAAGAAGAGTCTGTCTGAACCACTCTAAACGTACAGGACTACTACGCCTTCACTATGTTAGGCTCTTCTCCAAATAAGAGAATAAACATCATTTGAGAAAAAAAAGAATGCTCTTGGCTTCAGCCCTCCTAACCAGTCCTCTTTGAGAAATTCCTGCTGAACACAGCTCAAAAGAGATGTAAGAGTGGGCAGGCAGGGTGTAGCCTAGGATTTAGTGCCCTTCAATGTGGTCTATTGTACTCATTCAAAGAGTCTGATTCATAGAGTAACGTGAGCATGGCAGGATTAAGGGTCTCCTACCTTTCTACCAACTTGACCAGTCTGTCCAAGAGGTCCTGAAGCACCACGGTCTCCCTAGACAGATCAGAATTAGAGATGTACATACAGTTACAAGTCAACTTCATACTCTTCATGTACATGAAGCAGGTCTCCACTACATTACTTGCTACTTGCCAGCTAACACATTAGGTCATATCGGACAATATTGAAAATTGGGCTATTGCAAAATGTGTTTCCAATTTGTTGAGTAACTCTCAATGAAAAAAACTCAATGATATGATTCTCTGTTACAGATAACTTATTATAATATTGAATTATTACATTATCCCGTGTTATTAGGTTAGCCGTTGTTACACTCTCCCTTTTTAAAGAACACTGAAACACAAGATACTCACTCTCTCTCCTTTTGGAGCTCTGCCCGGTGAAAGGCCAGGGTCTCCTTTCCGTCCCTGGAACAGAGTACACACACACACACACACACACACACACACACACACACACACACACACACACACACACACACACACACACACACACACACACACACACACACACACACACACACACACACACAGAGACAGAGACAGAGACATAGAGAGACATAGAGAGACAGAGAGAGAGAAACAGAGACAGAGAGAGACAGAGACACAAACTGTTTAGTAGTCAGATTCCCCTGATTCTCCACTTATGGCATTAGTCTCCAAATACTTAACAGATGTACAGTCGTGGCCAAAAGTTGAGAATGACACAAATATTAATTTTCACAAAGTCTGCTGCCTCAGTTTGTATGATGGCAATTTGCATATACTCCAGAATGTTATGAAGAGTGATCAGATGAATTGCAATTAATTGCAAAGTCCCTCTTTGCCATGCAAATGAACTGAACCCCCAAAAAATCATTTCCACTGCATTTCAGCCCTGCCACAAAAGGACTAGCGGACATCATGTCAGTGATTCTCTCGTTAACACAGATGTGAGTGTTGACGAGGACAAGGCAAGAGATCATTGCAGATTCATGCTGATTGAGTTCAAATAACAGACTGGAAGCTTCAAAAGGAGGGTGGTGCTTGGAATCATTGTTCTTCCTCTGTCATCCATGGTTACCTGCAAGGAAACACGTGCTGTCATCATTGCTTTGCACAAAAGGGGCTTCACAGGCAAGGATATTGCTGCCAGTAAGATTGCACCTAAATCAACCATTTATCGGATCATCAAGAACTTCAAGGTGAGCAGTTCAATTGTTGTGAAGAAGGCTTCAGGGTGCCCAAGAAAGTCCAGCAAGCGCCAGGACCATCTCCTAAGGTTGATTCAGCTGCGGGATCGGGGCACCACCAGTACAGAGCTTGCTCAGGAATGGCAGCAGGCAGGTGTGAGTGCATCTGCACGCACAGTGAGGCGAAGACTTTTGGAGGATGGCCTGGTGTCAAGAAGGGCAGAGAATAAGCCACTTCTCTCCAGGAAAAACATCAGGGATAGACTGATAATTCTGCAAAAGGTACAGGGATTGGACTGCTGAGGACTGGGGTAAAGTCATTTTCTCTGATGAATCCCCTTTCCGATTGTTTGGTGCATCCGGAAAAAAGCTTGTCCGGAGAAGACATGGTGAGCGCTACCATCAGTCCTGTGTCATGCCAACAGTAAAGCATCCTGAGATCATTCATGTGTGGGGTTGCTTCTCAGCCAAGGGAGTGGGCTCACTCACAATTTTGCCTAAGAACACAGCCATGAATAAAGAATGGTACCAACACATCCTCCGAGAGCAACTTCTCCCAACCATCCAGGAACAGTTTGGTGACGAACAATGACTTTTCCAGCATGACGGAGCACCTTGCCATAAGGCAAAAGTGATAACTAAGTGGCTCGTGGAACAAAATATCGATATTTTGGGTCCATGGCCAGGAAACTCCCCAGACTGTAATCCCATTGAGAACTTGTGGGCAATCCTCAAGAGGCGGGTGTACAAACAAAAACCCTCAAATTCTGACCAACTCAAAGCATTGATTATGCAAGAATGGGCTGCCATCAGTCAGGATGTGGCCCAGAAGTTAATTGACAGCATAATATTTGACAGCATAATATTTGTGTCATTCTCAAAACTTTTGGCCACGACTGTAGATTTCTGAAATCTTGAAAGAAGGTTCAGGACAGCGACTTGATTCCCCTCAATAGTATTTATTACTGTTGTGTTTTGAAGCAAACTTTTTCGTCAAAGCACAGATGTTGATTTCTCCCAACTTAAAGAGCCTACTCAATGTTACAGCATATATGAGTTCAAGTAAAAAGTTATTCTCACATGCGCCGAATACAAAAGGTAGACTTTACTGTGAAATGCTTGTTTACGAGCCCTTCCCAACAATACAGAGTTTAATTTATTAGATTTCTTTATAGTAACACAAGAGGAAAAAAACACACAAGAATGGAGCTATATACAGGGAGAACCAGTAGCAGATCAATGTGGAGCTATATACAGGGAGAACCAGTAGCAGATCAATGTGGAGCTATATACAGGGAGAACCAGTAGCAGATCAATGTGGAGCTATATACAGGGAGAACCAGTACCAGATCAATGTGGAGCTATATACAGGGAGAACCAGTACCAGATCAATGTGGAGCTATATACAGGGAGTACCAGTACCAGATCAATGTGGAGCTATATACAGGAAGTATCAGTACCAGATCAATGTGGAGCTATATACAGGAAGTATCAGTACCAGATCAATGTGGAGCTATATACAGGTAGTACCAGTACCAGATCAATGTGGAGCTATATACAGGTAGTACCAGTACCAGATCAATGTGGAGCTATATACAGGAAGTATCAGTACCAGATCAATGTGGAGCTATATACAGGTAGTACCAGATCAATGTGGAGCTATATACAGGTAGTACCAGATCAATGTGGAGCTATATACAGGGAGAACCAGTAGCAGATCAATGTGGAGCTATATACAGGAAGTACCAGTACCATATCAATGTGGAGCTATATACAGGGAGTACCAGTACCATATCAATGTGGAGCTATATACAGGGAGTACCAGTACCAGTACCATATCAATGTGGAGCTATATACAGGGAGTACCAGTAGCAGATCAATGTGGAGCTATATACAGGGAGTACCAGTAGCAGATCAATGTGGAGCTATATACAGGGATAACCAGTAGCAGATCAATGTGGAGCTATATACAGGGACTACCAGTACCAGATCAATGTGGAGCTATATACAGGGAGTACCAGTACCAGATCAATGTGGAGCTATATACAGGGAGTACCAGTACCAGATCAATGTGGAGCTATATACAGGAAGTACCAGTACCAGATCAATTTGGAGCTATATACAGGGAGTACCAGTACCAGATCAATGTGGAACTATATACAGGGAGTACCAGATCAATGTGGAGCTATATACAGGGAGTACCAGTACCAGATCAATGTGGAGCTTTATACAGGGAGTACCAGTACCAGATCAATGTGGAGCTATATACAGGGAGTACCAGTACCAGATCAATGTGGAGCTATATACAGGGAGTACCAGTACCAGATCAATGTGGAACTATATACAGGGAGTACCAGATCAATGTGGAGCTATATACAGGGAGTACCAGTACCAGATCAATGTGGAGCTATATACAGGGAGTACCAGTACCAGATCAATGTGGAGCTATATACAGGGAGTACCAGATCAATGTGGAACTATATACAGGGAGTACCAGTACCAGATCAATGTGGAGCTATATACAGGGAGTACCAGTACCAGATCAATGTGGAGCTTTATACAGGGAGTACCAGATCAATGTGGAGCTATATACAGGGAGTACCAGTACCAGATCAATGTGGAGCTATATACAGGGAGTACCAGTACCAGATCAATGTGGAGCTATATACAGGGAGTACCAGATCAATTTGGAGCTACATACAGGGAGTACCAGTACCAGATCAATGTGGAGCTATATACAGGGAGTACCAGATCAATTTGGAGCTACATACAGGGAGTACCAGTACCAGATCAATGTGGAGCTATATACAGGGAGTACCAGATCAATGTGGAGCTATATACAGGGAGTACCAGTACCAGATCAATGTGGAGCTATATACAGGGAGTACCAGTGCCAGATCAATGTGGAGCTATATACAGGGAGTACCAGTACCAGATCAATGTGGAGCTATATACAGGGAGTACCAGTACCATATCAATGTGGAGCTATATACAGGGAGTACCAGTACCATATCAATGTGGAGCTATAAACAGGGAGTACCAGTACCATATCAATGTGGAGCTATATACAGGGAGTACCAGATCAATGTGGAGCTATATACAGGGAGTACCAGTACCAGATCAATGTGGAGCTTTATACAGGGAGTACCAGATCAATGTGGAGCTATATACAGGGAGTACCAGTACCAGATCAATGTGGAGCTATATACAGGGAGTACCAGTGCCAGATCAATGTGGAGCTATATACAGGGAGTACCAGTACCAGATCAATGTGGAGCTTTATACAGGGAGTACCAGATCAATGTGGAGCTATATTCAGGGAGTACCAGATCAATGTGGAGCTATATACAGGGAGTACCAGATCAATGTGGAGCTATATACAGGGAGTACCAGATCAATGTGGAGCTATATACAGGAAGTACCAGTACCAGATCAATGTGGAGCTATATACAGGGAGTACCAGATCAATGTGGAGCTATATACAGGGAGTACCAGTGCCAGATCAATGTGGAGCTATATACAGGGAGTACCAGTACCAGATCAATGTGGAGCTTTATACAGGGAGTACCAGATCAATGTGGAGCTATATACAGGGAGTACCAGTACCAGATCAATGTGGAGCTATATACAGGGAGTACCAGATTAATGTGGAACTATATACAGGGAGTACCAGTACCAGATCAATGTGGAGCTTTATACAGGGAGTACCAGATCAATGTGGAGCTATATACAGGGAGTACCAGATCAATGTGGAGCTATATACAGGGAGTACCAGTACTAGATCACTGTGGAACAATATACAGGGAGTACCAGTGCCAGATCAATGTGGAGCTATATACAGGGAGTACCAGTACCATATCAAAGTGGAGCTATATACAGGGAGTACCAGATCAATGTGGAGCTATATACAGGGAGTACCAGATCAATGTGGAGCTATATACAGGGAGTACCAGATCAATGTGGAGCTATATACAGGGAGTACCAGTACCAGATCAATGTGGAGCTATATACAGGAAGTACCAGTACCAGATCAATGTGGAGCTATATACAGGGAGTACCAGTGCCAGATCAATGTGGAGCTTTATACAGGGAGTACCAGATCAATGTGGAGCTATATACAGGGAGTACCAGTACCAGATCAATGTGGAGCTATATACAGGGAGTACCAGATTAATGTGGAACTAGATACAGGGAGTACCAGTACCAGATCAATGTGGAGCTTTATACAGGGAGTACCAGATCAATGTGGAGCTATATACAGGGAGTACCAGATCAATGTGGAGCTATATACAGGGAGTACCAGTACCAGATCACTGTGGAACAATATACAGGGAGTACCAGTACCAGATCAATGTGGAGCTATATGAGGTATATATGTACATAAAGGCAGGGTAAAGTGACTAGGCATCAGCCTAGATAATGATAACAGTACACTCAAAGAACCCTTTTTGGTTCCATGTTGAACCCTTTGGGACCCAGGTAGAACCCTGTTGGGTGGTTCCCTTTCCATAGAGAGTGTTATACAGAACCCAAAAGGGTTCTACCTGGAACCAAAAAAGGGACTGTATTGGGACAACCGAATACCTCTTTTTTCTAAGTGTAACAATAAAGAGCAGATTAGAAGCAGCATATAATGCGTGTGAAATTGTCTGTGTGTGTGTGTGTGTATTTACATGTTCTCTGCCATGTCAATCAGAACTCAAGCACTGGAGTTTACATGTAGGACTACAGTACCCACTGTTAGTTAGCGGTAGTGATCTGATACACACACAATTGCTTGATGTAATGGTGCATTTACACATTCTCTGCAAAGTTATGCTGTTGAATCACACAACGGTGGAGAATGACAGTTTACATGCCGGCCTGTAGTGTGAGGGAGTGAATGGGTTCACACACAACAGTTGTATTTACACAAGACAGAGTCCATTAATATGAGTGACCAGGCACATTCCTTGTCCTTTTCAGGCAGTAGTGGGATGCTGTCTGACTACTGATGTAGTCTAGGGTACTGGGAAGTGATTACTTTCTAATCTTAAATACTGTACCATAAAGATGTTGAACGCATATAATCCTAAACCTCACTCATACATAGGACCAGGAGTTTTTCACTGACCACTTGATCTGACCCAGAAAAACTCAGGGCCCTTTAAAGCTAACTAGGGCCCATGGTTTTTACTGGCCAGGTGGAAAGGAAAACGACTTGGCCCTCTACATGTTAATTGGGCCATTCAAGGACTAACACAGACACATTTGCAACCAGTAGTAACATATGTGTTTGTTCAAAGGAATTGGATCAAAGGGAAATAATTTTACACACACTGGGCTTCTGAACAAACCCTCCATTATGGGTAACTTTTATGAATGCCCTCCTGCAGTTTATGACTTTGTCCTGTTTGCCTACGATGAAAGAGTCTCCACCTGAATGCACCAGGCCAATTTCAGCAGGTACTCTGGTCAACAAAGACATAAACGGTCACAAAATAATACACTTATTCTACTAGGTTACTGATGGTAAAAAATATAAGCTTCTCCATTATTGCCTCCATCGCACCATTTAAGTCTACATTTTCACGTAAGCCCCAACTTGCATGAAATGTGCATCCCAAACAGCACCCTATTCCCCTATGGGCCCTGGTCAAAAGTCGTACGCTATAGGGAATAGGGTGGCATTTGGGACACAACCATGGTCATTAAAGGTCCTCCAGACCAGCCTCTCCTGGACAGGGCTAGGGAAAGGAGGTTGTAACTGGTGCCAACATCTACACTTGTGAACACTCTATTCATTTCATTGTCCAACTGACAATTTTTTTTCAGTGGAAACTTTTAGAATTGCACTTACACTTGACGCCCAGTTGCAAGTAAAAAAGAGAAGGTATTTAATTGTTCCTCTTAAAATTTACAACCAGAAAATAAACCACCTGCTTTTCATCTCTGTGTAAGTGCAGTCATATAATTTTTTGGGGTCATTTAGCAGACACTCTTATCCAGAGCACCTAACAGGAGCAATTAGGGTTAAGTGCCTTGCTCAAGGGCACATCAACAGATTTTTCACCTAGTCAGCTGGGGGATTCAAACCAGCGACCTTTCGGTTACTGGTCCAACACTCCTAACCACTAGCCTATCTGCCGGTTACTGGCCCAACACGCTTAACCACTAGCCTATCTGCCGGTTACTGGCCCAACACGCTTAACCACTAGCCTATCTGCCGGTTACTGGCCCAACACTCCTAACCACTAGCCTATCTGCCGGTTACTGGCCCAACACTCTTAACCACTAGCCTATCTGCCGGTTACTGGCCCAACACTCTTAACCACTAGCCTATCTGATGGTTACTGGCCCAACACTCTTAACCACTAGCCTATCTGATGCCACAGTTGACTGGTGGTGTTATAGAAGACATGGATTAACCACTGATTAAGCAACGGACATTTTCTGAAGAATTCCATTATGGCCCTAAAAGGCATACTAACTATATCCATAGTATGACCAGTAAGCATACTACATACTCAATTTACAGTACGGCACAAATAGTACTGTTAGTGCGGTTAGTATGAGTATTCGAACACAGCTATGAATTAACCACTGTGCTTTCCCTCTGTCTTCATAAGTACTGACACAGGCACAGTTCAAAGAGGACATGAACACCATAGCGTTTCATATGGAATCACAGGATCTACATGTAAATAATGTTACCACTATATACAGCACATACACTATCACCAATACCTGTCTCTATATTGGCCCTCTAATTTGGCCCCATGTGGCCCCCAAAACACCTCTGGATCATAATTGATCTACTGAATACATACCTTGAGTCCAGGGGGTCCGGGGCGACCTGGGTTTCCATGTGGACCAGGAGGACCCTACAAAAACAGGAAGACACAATGTTGAGATGAAATGAAGATTGAGGAGAAAAACAGGTTGATCTACCATACATGTGTTTCAGGACGAAGGGAGTGTGACAGTGTGTTCATGTAGTGGCTCATGTATATGCTTCAACCACTTTGTGGTTTTCGTGAAGGACTGGGGGATACTTCTATATCCATCATTGTCTGAGTAATCTTACTGCCTGTAGACTTTCCACTCTCTAACGTCTGGCTATGCAACTGGTCAAGGTTGTGTAGGTGCTCTGCAGACCAAATGCACTCTGTCTGTCTGTCTGTCTGTCTGTCTGTCTGTCTGTCTGTCTGTCTGTCTGTCTGTCTGTCTGTCTGTCTGTCTGTCTTTGCTTGTCTGCCTGTCTGTGTCTTTGCTTGTCTGCCTGTCTGTGTCTTTGCTTGTCTGCCTGTCTGTGTCTTTGCTTGTCTGCCTGTCTGTGTCTTTGCTTGTCTGCCTGTCTGTGTCTCTGCTTGTCTGCATGTTTGTTTCCCTGCCTGCACGCCTGTCTGAGTTATTAAATATGGATGCGGTTTCCCTCATCAGTTCACTATTCAACCCTCATCCCAGGGGCCCACAGAGCAGAGTGAAGGGAAGGCCAGTCAACCATTTATATAGTGGATATTCTGTCTATCTTATAGGAGTTATACCAAAAACTGTTGGTACATGTAGAATCCTATTGGACCAGGTATGCCAAATGTTTTAGCGGGGGACCAACTAAATAGCAACCACTGGTAATTAATGGTAAATGATAAATCCTCTTGGGGAAACGGAACATACATTCCATGTGGGCCCCATTCAACAGAACATACATTCCAAGTGGGCCCCATTCAACAGAACATACACTCCAAGTGGGCCCCATTCAACAGAACATACATTCCAAATGGGCCCCATTCAACAGAACAGGGAGTTGGGGCCGATAGAACCCTTTAGAAAAAAGTATTGTGAAGGTGTCTTCAGAGAAGCCTGATAAAATTTTATTCAAATCAATGTTAAATAATTTTGGGGAGAGATAAGCTGCACCTTAGAAAATGTTGGACTTGCTGGGGTAATGTCCATCACAAACACCTCTGGTGACAGCGATAATGACAGTTGAAGTTATGACTTAAATGTGTTTGTTTCCCCCGTCGTACATGAAACGAAAATTAACTAAAAGCATTCCTGAACACCAAAATCCTCTTGACTCCGTAGTGTTCCATTGTGGAGGAGAGAAGAGAGGGGTAATTATGTTCAATCACATCCAGAGGAGAGAGAGAGGGAGAGTGAGAGTGAGAGTGAGAGTGAGAGTGAGAGTGAGAGTGAGAGAGAGTGAGAGAGAGAGAGAGAGAGAGAGAGAGGGGAGACAGAGGAAAGAGAGAGGGAGACAGAGGAGAGAGATAGATGAGAGACAGAAGAGAGAGAGGGGAGACAGAGGAGAGAAAGACGAGAGAGAGGTGGAGACAGAAGGGAGAGAGGAGACAGAGGAGAGAGAGAAGAAAGAGAGCGGGGAGACAAAGGAGAGAGAGAGAGGAGAGACAGGAGAGAGAGGGGAGACAGATGAAAGTGAGAGAGGGGAGACAGATGAAAGTGAAAGAAGAGACAGAGACAGAGAGAGCGAGAGAGCGAGAGAGCGAGAGAGCGAGAGAGAGAGCAAGAGAGCGAGAGAGCGAGAGAGCGAGAGAGCGAGAGAGGAAAGATAGAGGAGAGACGGGAGAGAGAGAGAGAGGAGAGACAAAGGAGAGAGGGCCAGACAGAGGAGAGAGAGGAGAGATGAGGGGAGGGCCAAGTGTTTGGTTTAGTAATCCTGCCTGTCTCAGTCTCTGTTATTTAATGTATGTGCGCTTTATTATCAGCCTGTAGAGAAGTTGCGTTATTATCAGCCTGTAGAGAAGTTGCTTTATTATCAGCCTTTATAGAATTCAGCAGCTTTCACTACCCCCCACATACTACCCTGCCCCTCAGCCCCAGTCCCAGCACACCACACACAGCTCAGTGGACATGTGGAGACACTTACCAGAAGCTCATCTACAGATTTCCTCCC
This sequence comes from Salvelinus fontinalis, assembly GCF_029448725.1. Lineage (NCBI taxonomy): Eukaryota > Metazoa > Chordata > Actinopteri > Salmoniformes > Salmonidae > Salvelinus > Salvelinus fontinalis. The sequence continues at coordinate 38,294,333 of NC_074692.1, forward strand.
TCTCTATTCAACCATTCAGTGCATCTCATTGCATTTGCATTAGCTGGATATTACAACATATGGAAATCATTATCTCTTAATACAAAGACGGGAAAGAAATATAGAGAGGGGAGAGAGAGGCACAGAGAGAGAGAGAGTAGAGAGAAATAGAGAAGACAGAGAGAGAGAGAGAGCAAGAGAGAGAGAGAAGACAGAGAGAGAGAGAGAGAGAAAATGAGAGAGAGAGAGAAAATGGTAGAGAGAGAGAAAAAAGAGAGAGACGACAGAGAGAGAGAGAAAACAGAGAGAGAGAAGACAGAGAGAAGACAGAGAGAGAGAGAGAGAGAGAAAAAAAATGAGAGAGAGAGAAAATGGTAGAGAGAGAGAAAAAAGAGAGAGACGACAGAGAGACAGAGAAGACAGAGAGAGAGGACAGAGTGAAGACAGAGAGAGAGAGAGTGAGAAGACAGAGAGAGCGAGAGAGAGAGAGAGATAGGACAGAGAGTGAGAGAGAGAAGACAGAGAGGGAGAGAAGACAGAGAAAAGACAGAGAGAGAGAGAATGGTGGAGAGAAAGAAAACAGAGAAAAGACAGAGAGAGAGAGAGAGCGAGAGAGATAGGACAGAGAGTGAGAGAGAGAAGACACAGCGAGAGAAAGAAGACAGAGCGGGAGAGAAGACAGAGAAAAGACAGAGAGAGAGAGAATGGTGGAGAGAAAGAAGACAGAGAAAAGAAGAAGAGATAAACAGGAGACACATGCAGAGACTAAGATATTAGCTTACACATCATATTCAATGAAGTGACAGGAAGCAAGTGATGGGAAGGTAGAGAGATATTCCCCTATGGAGACAGGAGGAGCATTACTCAGTTTATCCTTCAGCCTTTCAGTGTGTGGCCTGACATAGGAGGAGTAACCCTCTCTTCTCCCCTGAGCCCTGATAGTATCCCCACTGATCCCTGTAAAAAGAGGCCTTTGGCTTGTACACAAGGAAAGAAATCTGCCTAGGTGTGTATGTGCACACGCACGCACACACACACACACATGGCTCTCTCTCCCCCCAAGACCCAGGCATGGGTCTGGGGTCTGGCCCTAGGGTCTGAGCCTGCCTGTGGATGAAGCGGCAGCTGTCACAGGGGGAGAGCTGGGACCAGGTTTATGATGTGGGCCAACAACTTTTACAGGGGTGACACGTGCTACTGTCTTTACAGCCCATTAATCCAGAACAGACATTCTAACACACTCTGAGGTTAAACGGACCAGAGAGAGACATGACGCTTGGATCCAGATGACTTGAAGTCAGATAACAGACTTCTCAGAGCTTTAATGTGCTCTACGACACGAGTATGTAGAAAGCAAATGGGTGAGTATGTACATTCCGTATGTAGATCACATGAAATGACACCAAGGAAGTAACAAAATGAAACTGTTAAATAAAGTTAACTTAATATTGAGGTCATTGATTTATCTCTGGAGGAAAATATATGTCTACTGTTGTATTGTATAAACACAGACCTGGATTTAAAATACTATTTCAAATATCTAAAATACTTTTACATACATTCGAAGTAAGTATTCAGATATGTTTTACTTGAAAAGACAAGTAGTTTAATATATATATATATATAATGTACACTACACAACCAAAAGTATGTGGATGCCTGCTCGTCGAACATCTCATTCCAAAATCATGGGTTGGTCCCCCCTTTGCTATTATAACACTCTTCTGGGAAGGCTTTCCACTAGATGTTGGAACATTGCTGCGGGGACTTGCTTCCATTCAGCCACAAGAGTATTTGTGAGGTCGGCACTGATGTTGGATGATTAGGCCTGGGCAGGCCAATCAAGTTCTTCCACATCGATCTCGACAAACCATTTCTGTATGGACCTCGCTTTGTGTACAGGGGCATTGTCATGCTGAAACAGGAAAGGGCCTTCCCCAAACTGTGGCCACAAAGTTGGAAGCACAGAAGTGTCTAGAATGTCATTGTATGCTGTAGGGTTAAGATTTCCCTTCACAGGAAATAAGGGGCCTAGCCCCAACCATTATTCCTCCTCCACCACACTTTACATTTGTCACTATGCATTCGGCAGGTAGCGTTCTCCTGGCATCCGCCAAACCCAGATTCGTCCGTCGGACTGCCAGATGGTGAACCGTGATTCATCACTCCAGAGAACGCGTTTGGCGGCGAGCTTTACACCGCTCCAGCCGATGCTTGGCATTGCGCATGGTGATCTTAGGCTTGTGTGCGGCTGCTCGGCCTTGGAAACCCATTCTATGAAGCTCCCAACGAACAGTTATTGTACTGATGTTGCTTCCAGAGGCAGTTTGGAACTCGGTAGCGAGTGATGCTAAGGACAGGCGATTTTTTTACGAATTACGCGCTTCAACACTCGGCGGTCCCGTTCTATGAGCTTGTGTGGCCTACCACTTCGTGGCTGAGCCGTTGTTGCTCCTATAAGTTTCCACTTCACAATAACAGCACTTAAAGTTGACCGGGGCAGCTCTAGCAGGGCAAAAATTTGACGAACTGACTTGTTGGATAGGTGGCATCCTGTGACGGTGCCATGTTGAAAGTCACTGAGGCCAGGAAGGCCATTCTGCTGCCAATGTTTGTGTATGGAGATTACATGGCTGTGTGCTTGATTGTATACACCTGTCAGCAACGGGTGTGGTTGAAATAGCCGAATCCACAAAATGTGGGGTGTCCACATTTGTATATATAGTGTATTTGGAAATACACTTGGAAAGTATTTGACATTATTTTCAAATACTTATTTCAAATACTATTTTCGAACACCTGGGATAAATTCATGACCTGTATTTGAGTCAGTATATTTGAGTATTTGAAATACACTGCTCAAAAAAATAAAGGGAACACTTAAACAACACAATGTAACTCCAAGTCAATCACACTTCTGTGAAATCAAACTGTCCACTTAGGAAGCAACACTGATTGACAATAAATTTCACATGCTGTTGTGCAAATGGAATAGACAAAAGGTGGAAATTATAGGCTATTAGCAAGACACCCCCCAAATCAGGAGTGATTCTGCAGGTGGTGACCACAGACCACTTCTCAGTTCCTATGCTTCCTGGCTGATGTTTTGGTCACTTTTGAATGCTGGCGGTGCTCTCACTCTAGTGGTAGCATGAGACGGAGTCTACAACCCACACAAGTGGCTCTGGCAGTGCACCTCCTTGCACAAAGGCGGAGGTAGAGGTCCTGCTGCTGGGTTGTTGCCCTCCTACGGCCTCCTCCACGTCTCCTGATGTACTGGCCTGTCTCCTGGTAGCGCCTCCATGCTCTGGACACTACGCTGACAGACACAGCAAACCTTTTTGCCACAATTCGCATTGATGTGCCATCCTGGATGAACTGCACTACCTGAGCCACTTGTGTGGGTTGTAGACTCCGTCTCATGCTACCACTAGAGTGAGAGCACCGCCAGCATTCAAAAGTGACCAAAACATCAGCCAGGAAGCATAGGAACTGAGAAGTGGTCTGTGGTCACCACCTGCAGAATCACTCCTGTTTTGGGGGGTGTCTTGCTAATTGCCTATAATTTCCACCTTTTGTCTATTCCATTTGCACAACAGCATGTGAAATTTATTGTCAATCAGTGTTGCTTCCTAAGTGGACAGTTTGATTTCACAGAAGTGTGATTGACTTGGAGTTACATTGTGTTGTTTAAGTGTTCCCTTTATTTTTTTGAGCAGTGTATAATTTGGCAGACTTTTTTTTTTTTTTTTTTTTTTTACAAATAACCATTCAAATACTCAAATAGAAATACTTGTTTTGGGCTGTGCATTCAAAAATACTCCAATTGACAAAAAAAAGTATTTTAAATACCAGATACTCAAATACATATGTACCGTATTTGAATCCAGGTCAGATAAAGAATACCCAAAACAGTGAATGGAAATGCCAGTGCAGTGCTGAACGGCACTATAATCGACCTGCATCAGCCTTCTGTCAGAACCAGTGACAGGCAGCTCCCCTTGGGAAAACAGTCCTTCTTTGGACCCTGGGACATTCAACCAAGAACATTCATCTTGATTTCCTCATCAGTGCCACTACCCTTTCCACAGAGGGTTCTACATGGAACCCAACAGAATTCTACCTGAAACCAAAAAAGGTTCTACCTGCAACCTAAAAGGTTTCTCCTATGGTTACAGCCGAAAAATAATTTTGGAACCCTTTTTTCTAAGAGTATACTGCACTGCTATCTACTGAACTGCACACTACAGCACCTTCACACCTTCCCTGCTGCCTACGCTGTGCTGAGGGTCACTTCCCCACAACACAAAGGCTCCTTTGATGGTGGCTCAGGCACCAGGCACCATGCCTCCCTGCAGGGCTGGGGGATATCTTCCTCAGGCAGGCACGGCTTTCTTTGAGTGCTAGCCGGCTAGCCGCCCGCAGGCTTGACGACTGAGCTGAGGAACGCTGGTGTGAGGCTCTCACGTGTCTGAAGAGGAAGAGGTGAAGGAAGAGTTGAGTTGAGACAGGCTGCCCACAGTCAGACATGACACCTCTCTCTCAAGAGAAACAGGCTGTTAGCGTTAGTGAGGTAGCTCACGTTCACACAGCACCGACCGTCACCAACCCTTTACTGCAGTAGCTGAGCTGTAATTATGAATGGGGGATGGCTATACGTCTAGACGACTCACGATTACACCTCACATATCTGTGTCAAAGGTGACAGGTCAAATGAGTTCAATGGCTTCTAAAGGTTAGGTTTCACTATTACATCAGTCCCCTGGAAACAGGTTTCATTAAATCAGTATTTACCATCCAGAGCAACCAAGGTCATTTGTAAAGGTTCACGAAGGTCACAGAAAATAAGTTGTGTTTAGTACAATGTAATTGCACTGTTTAAACAGTTTCTCATGTCTTTGTCAATATTAGAAGAATCAAAATGTTCCCCCATGTGTTGATGTTTGCTGAGCCACGACCCAGAGAGCAGAGCTATCCACATCCAGTTGACAGGCAGGCAGCAGCTCAAACCACTTATTTTAGACATCATACAGTCTTGGGGGCAAATTCTAACTTCCACTAAGTTCCATTTTCAATTAGTCTCCTATTGACGCCTAGATAACACCTACAGCATCATAGTGTAAAATGATGTGCAGCATCAAAGGCTCAACATTCACCTTCTGCTACCATTTCTGTCAAGCCGTCTATGCAGACAATGTGATGCATACGTTGGATAAATCCAACATATGCACCACACCGAACGCACTGCAACTGCCTCTGCAACGCAATGCTGCAAAGCAAACACAGTGTTCCATTGGAAATGAATGTACTTCTGGTATACCAAAACGCAATGCCGCTTTCGGTGTGATCGAGGCGTTAAGATGAACCCAATACAGTACAGATACTGCACCACCAAGTCACTCAGGAATCATTCAGTCCACAATGAATTGGAGTGAGTTGTCTGGCAATCCGGGTCTCTGGCTCTTGATCATGAATGAACGGCTTGAAGGTAGTGTACTGGTGGGAGCTGGTAGTGAACTCCAGTCTGGCTCTTAAATGCCTTTAATAAGACGGGGACAAAGCTCTCTTTCTTCAGTTAAAGAGATTGGGTTCCCACAGCCTACCCCTCTGAGGACCCAGACCAGCCCCCGACCTCCAGCCCTCAGTCTCCGGCCTCCAGCCCCCCGGCCTCCAGCCCCCGGCCTCCAGCCCCCGACCTCCAGCCCTCAGTCTCCGGCCTCCAGCCCCCTGGCCTCCATCCCCCGACCTCCAGCCCTCAGTCTCCGGCCTCCAGCCCCCGGCCTCCAGCCCCCGGCCTCCAGCCCTCAGTCTCCGGCCTCCAGCCTCCAGAAAGTAGCACAGTCTCAAAGACTACGGCTGGTAGCTGATACACACACGCGTATGCAGGCAGACACACACATGCGCACATACCTACGCAAACACACGTACAGTCACACACACTACCTAGAGAAGTCAGTCTGAACAGGATCGCTGAACAGACAGTAAACTCCTTCACTCATATGTATTATCTTGCTGAAAATCCCTGAAAATCAGAAAAATGGAAGAGATGATTCCATTATCATCGTGGGAAAGAAACAATATCTTCTGATGCTCTAATCTAAAAGAGACACTCCTGATCCATTGATAAATCCTTAGAGATCTCGGTGGAGGGATTCAGGCTCGCTTCCTACTGAGTAAAGTCTAATAAACATCCATTTTAATATGACATGGATTACATAGGTCCTATGTTCAAAGGTTGTTCCAGCTGCTCTAGAGACCAAACCATGGCCCTAAGAGAGGTCACAGGGAGTTTAAACACAACAAAAACAACATAAATATTCAGAGAAACATAACATGTCTTTGTTTTGTTCTATTATTCACAACATGAGCATATTCTAACTCATATAAAGCGCTGCTCATTTTACTAAGGCAAGAAACACTGACTGAGTATGGAGCCGCAAGTGGAGAAGCATGGCAATGGTGAACGATTTAATTTAGAGCACTAATACACTGGAAGCATTCATACAAATAGAAGTAGCCTAACATAGAGGCCAAGTGAAATTATACAACAGGTGGGTCTAATCCTGAATGCTGATTGGTTAAAACCGCATTCCAGCCGGTGCCTATTCCACAAGCACTAGTGGTGTATAAATACCCAATAGTATGCTACTTAATCTAACCAATCCAGAGTTGTTTCTAAGTTTCACATAACGTATTCATTCTTTAACACCTGAATTGCTCCTGTATATACCCCATACAATGAAGACCTTGTGTGTTTCCCTTAATGAATGTAGGTTTCACTCACTAATTTGCCTTCGGCTCCACTGACTATCATAGTCTTACAGCTATTTGCTTTCCAGCTTTAGAGGCGTACCTTGGCAGCAGACACACACACAGTGTGATCAGAGCCAAAGGAAACTGAACCTAGGGTGAATAATGCTCCATAATCCAGAGATGTTATTGAGAGCTTTATCATAATTCTCTATAAACCCCTCTGTATTAAGACACTACTAATGGTGTTATCTTAAAGGGATACTATGGGATTTTGGCAATGAGCCGCTTTATCTACATCACTAGAGTCAGATGAACTCGTGGATACCATTTTTATGTCTCTGCGTGCAGTTTGAAGGAAGTTGCTAACTAGAGCTAGCGCAATTGCTTACTAGCGTTAGCTGGTACCTAGACTGGTACCATAGACTGGAATACCGTATTCCAGTCTATGGTACCAGCTAACGCTAGTAAGCAATTGCACTAGCTCTAGAATGGGAGTGATGGGAGGGTTTTTATCATTTATCATTTATCATTTATCATTTGTCATTGGTTTTAGTGCCAGGGTTTTTTGAGGTCCACTGAAACCCTTAAAAAAAGAAAGCTCTTTCTTTCCAGGGGCCCCCTGGTTAAGAATCACTGTTTTAGTGTACTCCAAGAGGAACAGGAACACAAACAAGGGAAACTCACCCGAGGCCCCCTCTTCCCCGGCGTCCCTGTCTTCCCAGGAGGTCCTTGAAGTCCCTAGAAGGGGGAAAAAAGATGTCATTAAAGCAGGAAGTGAGTAAGAGCACTAACAGACTGTATACAGGAAGTGGATTGAATTGATTGAATGAAGTCACGTTTGAGAACAGAACTTGAATGAGATACAGTTCCATGGAAGAGTTGGCACTTGGAAGAGTTTGAGAGTTGGAAATGTAACATACAATCCACATAGTGGCATGTCATCACTACCTGAGCTAACTGCCCTCATTACACTGGCAGTAAAACACCTATCAATCCACCCAGCACGGTTATACTCGGCTGGATCCAAAGTCATTTTCAGGAGCTGCATATCGAAACAAGGCTTCGTTCTTTTCCCTGCCATTCTGCAAGCATAGCCTTTTACATTCAACACAGCTTAGTTTCAACTTGGATCAGTGCTAGCGAACCTCCTTTGTTAGGTCTTGGGTTTAAATGTTGGCAGTGTGGTTGAGAGCGTATTGTTAAGCCAGCTACGGCTCACTCCCACTGAAACCAATATTATTCCAATTCCAAAACCACTCCAGTGCTTGGATGTGGAAGTGTGAGTCATTGTGCTGGCAGGGCAGCCTGGACTGTGGACCGGGGCCTGCGTTAGTCGGTTCCAAACACAGCCACTCTTGTTAATTACGGGCATCAGCTAGCTTTAAACCAATTACACACATGGATTAGCTCAGCTATCAAAGGTCATTGCTAATGAGGGGTCAGAGTCTGCAAACCCAAGCAGAGAGCAGACCCTTAGTTAGGTTTGGAAATGTTAGGTTTTGATCTCATTTCTACTTTTCCACCAGGCTCATAAAACACAACGACAAGACAGGAAAGAGGAAATGAAAAACATCTTGAGAACTACGTAGGAACATACAGTAGGATCTATGGTTTTGTTAACATACAGTAGGAACTATGTTTTTTTTACATACAGTACGAACTACGGTTTGTTAACATACTGTGGCTTGCGAAAATATTCACCCCCCTTGGCATTTTTCCTATTTTGTTGCCTGGAATTAAAATAGATTTTTGGGGGGTTTGTATCATTTGATTTATACAACATGCCTACCACTTTGAAGATGCAAAATATTTTTATTGTGAAACAAACAAGAAATAAGACAAAAAAACTGAAAACTTAAGCGTGAATAACTATTCACCCCCCCAAAGTCAATACTTTGTAGAGCCGCCTTTTGCAGCAACTACAGCTGCAAGTCTCTTAGGGTATGTATCTATAAGCTTGGCACATCTAGCCACTGGGATTTTTGCCCATTCTTCAAGGAAAAACTACTTTCAGCTCCTTCAAGTTGGATGGGTTCCGCTGGTGTACAGCAATCTTTAAGTCATACCACAGTTTCTCAATTGGATTGAGGTCTGGGCTTTGACTAGGCCATTCCAAGACATTTAAATGTTCCCCTTAAACCACTCAAGTGTTGCTTTAGCAGTATCCTTAGGGTCATTGTCCTGACAGAAGGTGAACCTCCGTCCCAGTCTCAAAACTCTGGAAGACTGAAACAGATTTCCCTCAAGAATTTCCTGTATTTAGCGCTATCCATCATTCCTTCAATTCTGACCAGGTTCTCAGTCCCTGCCGATGAAAAACATCCCTACAGCATAATGCTGCCACCACCATGCTTCACTGTGGGGATGGTGTTCTCGGGGTAATGAGAGGTGTTGGGTTTGCGCCAGACATAGCATTTTCCTTGATGGCCAAAAAGTTCAATTTTATTCTCATCTGACCAGAGTTCCTTCTTACATATGTTTGGGGAGTCTCCCACATGCCTTTTGGCGAAAACCAAACGTGTTTACTTATTTTTTTCTTTAAGCAATGGCTTTTTTCTGGCCACTCTTCCGTAAAGCCCAGCTCTGTGGAGTGTACGGCTTAAAGTGGTCCTATGGACAGATACTCCAATCTTCGCTGTGGAGCATTGCAGCTCCTTCAGAATTACCTTTGGTCTCTTTGTTTGGCCTCTCTGATTAATGCCCTCCTTGCCTGGTCCGTGAGTTTTGGTGGGCAGCCCTCTCTAGGCAGGTTTGTTGTGGTGCCATTTCTTTCCATTTTTTAATAACGGATTTAATGGCGCTCTGTGGATTGTTCAAAGTTTTGGAAAAACAATTATAACTCAACCCTGATCTGTACTTCTCCACAACTTTGTCCCTGACCTGTTTGGCGAGCTCCTTGGTCTTCATGGCGCCGCGTTCTTGGTGGTGCCCCTTGCTTAGTGGTGTTGCAGACTCTGGGGCCTTTCAGAACAGGTGTATATATACTGAAATCATGTGACACTTAGATTGTACACAGGTGGACATTATTTAACTAATTATGTGACTTCTGAAGGTAATTGGTTGCTCCAGATCTTATTTAGGGGCTTCATAGCAAAGGGGGTGAATACAAATGCATTCACCACTTTTCCATTTAATTTTTTTGTTGAATATTTTGAAACAAGTAATTTATTTCATTTCACTTCAGCAATTTGGAGTATTTTGTGTATGTCTATTACAACAAAATACAAAAAACGCCAAGGGGGATGAATATTTTTGCAAGGCACTATACAGTAGGATCTACGTTTTGTTAACATACAGTAGGACCTATGGTTTTGTTAACATACAGTAGGAACTACGGTTCGTTAACAGACAGTAGGAACTATGTTTTTGTTAACATACAGTAGGTTCTATGGTTTTGTTCACATACAGTACGATCTATGGTTTTGTTAACATACAGTATGATCTATGGTTTTGTTAACATACAATAGGATCTATGGTTTTGTTAACATATAGTAGGATCTATGGTTTTGTTAACATACAGTAGGAACTTAATGGTGGATACTGTATATAAATCCGATGTTCATAAAACAATTGTTTCTATTTGGACACTTTAACTACCCTATTAAGTCTTTAACTACCAATTTGTTTTTGTCCAGACCTTGAAGGTGAAAACACAAACGCCAACATTTTGGGGCCAAACACTGTAGCTAAGCCTGATAGTGGAAATGCACCACAAGACTACTACCAAGACTACTTTACACAGCTAGAGAAACACGAACAAGCCTACTGTAAGTACAAATTGAGGAGACCAGTTCTCAGAGTGTGTTGCTTATTTAACTGGAAACCAGTGCTGTAAGAAGACTGTTTATGCTTTGGTGTGGTCCACAATTGAAATGACACTGACAGCTTGAAGATAGAGACCAGTGTGGGCTATGTCAGGACATGTGTAACCTGACAGATGCCAAGCTTGCACTGCAGTGGAGTTCAACAGTGTTTGAAGATTCCAATAGTCAAACCGGCTGCCACAAACCCTCAAAACAAAGCTTGCCAATAATTCTATCTAAATTCCAGTCAATTTGTAGAATTGCGCTGCTACAAAGAACGTCTAGTCTCCAATTCTACTGACAGGAATAGAAACAAATTGTAGTTGTGGAATTCTTGGTTGTGAATGAGTGAGTTATTCTAGCTGCTGCAAACCTTGGATGATAGAACGGTGTTACATAGCAGTGGAACTTGAAAGGCATTCTAACACATTATCATGCCAGGCAGGAGACAAACTATGCCTGTCTCCCAATGGTACCCTATTCTCTACAGAGTGCACTAATTTTGGTCATTTGGGATGCAGACTAGGCCTATATCCTGGTAACGTCATGGGATGCAGACTAGGCCTATATCCTGGTAATGTCATGGGATGCAGACTAGGCCTATATCCTGGTAACGTCATGGGATGCAGACTAGGCCTATATCCTGGTAATGTCATGGGATGCAGACTAGGCCTATATCCTGGTAATGTCATGGGATGCAGACTATGCCTATATCCTGGTAACGTCATGGGATGCAGACTAGGCCTATATCCTGGTAATGTCATGGGATGCAGACTAGGCCTATATCCTGGTAACGTCATGGGATGCAGACTAGGCCTATATCCTGGTAACGTCATGGGATGCAGACTAGGCCTATATCCTGGTAATGTCATGGGATGCAGACTAGGCCTATATCCTGGTAATGTCATGGGATGCAGACTAGGCCTATATCCTGGTAACGTCATGGGATGCAGATTAGGCCTATATCCTGGCAACGTCAGCCTTGACCAAGCATGAGGCGAATCCAGCCCAGCATCAATTGTAGGCTAGCTCTCCAATAAACATGTTTCTCCCACCTTTAAGCGGCTATGACGTACATAGCCGTGTGGATTCCCTCACTGCAGAAGTACGAGCGGAAAGAATTGCCAACGCTGCTCTGTTCGGTCAAGTATGACCTAACGCTGGGGCTCTCTGGGCTTCAGTTAACAATGGAAAATGTGGGTAACCATCATCTGTACCTCAGACCAGTGAATTGCCTCACAGCAGGGCCTGCATAATGTCCTCAATATAACAAACAAAGGCCATTATATTAAAACTGTAAACTATGACATACTTTGCCTACAAAGTATGTTCTGAAATTTCTGACAAAAAAAAATCTGAGATCAGTATTTGATTTAACTTAGGACAGAGTCAAGGGCAGACATTGCCTTAGCAGCACAAGCAAGTATTATTATCAAGTACATCAACATACAATATTGTGAGAAGAGTGACACCACAAAACACATGAAAACACCTGAAATAGTCCGTGACACGGGGACACATTGCCAAGGCCAAGAGTGTCAAAAAAAATCAATAACTCCCATTTCATGAGATCTTTAAAAACAAGTACAGCCTCAAGCCCTGCCATCCTACCTGGGCACCATAACATTCCAAGGTTACAATAAGAACAAATTACCTATGTGCTATGAGCTATCAATGGTCTGTTAGGAGCTGTACAGTCATGCTTGTTATAGTTTTCAAAGTTGTTGAAACATCTGACTTCATAACATTTCTCATTTGTCCTCTGGGAATCCATGTATCATTTTCATCGCTTTCACAAGACGAGAAGTCTTCACTTCAATCCAAAAACATTGAAGCACACATTTTAAAATTACACCACAGGTTTGAACTAACTCAACAAAATGTACAGAAAATCTTCATCTGACAAATCACACACTCAACAAATCCATATCGCCGTAAATTGAATTATGATTATCAGGTCAAGCGTTCCTGTCACTCTAATTAGGCCCCACTTCATAAAACGGTTAAATGTTCCGAGGCATTTTATTCACCATGAACTCTGATCCTGCTCTAAAGGTCTAAATGTTTCCTCCTGGGAGGAATCTCTCACCCCGGCGTCAGGCCCTCAGCTCAGACACACAGACCGCTGGCTGGCATGGCCCTTCTGTTGGCCTGGCTATTTCTACCTATCCCGCTAAAAAGGAAATCTCACATTAGCAAGCAAGCACCGGGAGCTAGCACCGGCCTGCCAGTCTTTCATACTTGGGGGGAGGGGGGCACTAGCGAGCAGGCTATAGAGAAGGTAACGTTTTAGTGAGCTCCTACTAAAACACAAGATAAAATCAAAAAACTGAAAGTGAAAGATGGAGCCTCTGCAATATGTTATGTAAAATGAACAGATGCACAACTGAAGGGCAGTTTACAAGTAAAAGTGACACTTCTAAGCCTTGTAATTCCCAATAAAAGCCTGCAAAGACACTTTTCTCAGTCAGTGCCTTTCTGGCTCTATAGAACACACAGCCAGGACTCGGAGGGGGGCACTTCAATGTCTGTAACCCAGGGAAGGGTTTTGACAGGGGCTTATAAATTGGATGAACCTACCCCCAACACCCAACCACCCCTTCATCAACAGAGTGACTTAGCATCAGGCTCCCTGCTTGTTTAACACCATGGGCGGAGGAGGGATTAGAACAGTACAGAACAGAGCTCAGTGTGAAATATGGCTATCAGGTGTTCAAAGGCATCAGGCTGCTCCTGCCACGCATGCCAGGCATGTTTTAAAATGTATATATATATTTTGTTTTAACCTTAATTTAACTAGGCAAGTCAGTTAAGAACAAATTCTTATTTACAATGACGGCCTACACCGACCAAACGCTGGAACAATTGTGCGCTGCCCTATGTGACTCCCAATCACGGCCGGATGTGATACAGCCTGGATTCGAACCAGGGACTGTAGTGACGCTTCTTGCAATGAGATACAGTGCCCTAGACAGCTGCGCACACACACACCTCTATTTAAAAGACATGTTCTTACCGCGGGTCCTGGTTCTCCCTTTAGTCCAGGTGGTCCCGGCCCAGCCAGCAATGAGAACTGGGTCGGTTCCAAGTCCCAGGTTTGGAAGCCATCTGTGGCAGGCGGAGTGACAGGGATAAATGAGGTGTGTTTGACAGCCTCCACATTGGTCACTCTGGGCTCAGGATTCTGTGCAGCCAGAGCGGTCAGCTGCTTCCTCTGTACGAAGAGGACAGAGGTGTTTGAAGAAGAAGCAGAAGAAGAAGAACCTTGTTTGGATGCTGCCGTGGTTTGGTGGTCTGGCTTCTTCTTTGGTGGCGTTGTTGTGGTGGAAAGAAGTGGTGCAGCAGCCAAACTGCTCCCCGTGGGTTTCTGGGTTTTAACACCTGGTTCCATTGCTGTGCTCTTTTTAGCTAAACTGTCGCCACGGGACGTTGGCATTGGGGATGTTTGTGTTTCGCTGGTCCTGAGGGGTACAGTAACAGTTTGGGTCGTGGCCACTACGGGGCGTTTTAATCCCGGCCTGGCCGTTGTCGGGGCGACAGTCACAGGACGAGACAGGGACATAGTTCCAGGCTTTGGTGTCACAAAACTCTTACGCACAGAGAGGGTTGGCGCCACTTTGGGGCGGTTAGTTGGGACAATAAGCTTAGTCCTGGTTCTGTCCTCAGTCAAGGCCAGATTAGGGCTGGGGGCCTTCCTGGATATTTCAGTTGGCATTAGAGGGGTGAGGAGGGCGACAGTAAGGTTTGGGTCTGAGGGGATCAGAGGTAGCAGGGATGGGAGATTTACGGGCCTGTAGTTGTCGGCCTCCCTGCACTGTTTCTTAATGTACTTACAGTAGTTATGAGCTGCCTTGGCAGAGGGGTAAATATCAAACTGGCAAACGGCACCCTCGAACTGCACAGAGTTCTGGGCCATCTTACCCAAGAGGAAAGAGCCCTCGGGATCCAGGGCCTCCTCTTTTTTAGAATGCAGATCTGCATGTACACTAGTCTTCCCACAAGAAGTATATAACGAGACCCTCTGGCCTCGGATGTCCAGGGCCAGGTTATGCCACTGGCCGTTGTGAACGTCATAATCGAAACTGACCAAGTCCCTCTGGCCCACGTATACCAGCACCTTCCCCGGGATGAACTGGACCCCCAGCTGCAGTCTCCTCCTCTTGGACAGGACAGTGAAGAGGAAGGCGCTGTTGACGCGGTGGGAGCACAGGCTGAGGATCAGAGACAGGTTGGTGGTGGGGTAGGAGGCAGGGGGTAGGACGGACGACAGTGGGGCCTGGACCCGGGCCCGTTGGGTGAGGATGACCCCAGACTTAAAGGGGATGACCCCTTGTGGTGCGAAGCGGGCCCCTGTGGACGATGCACCTCCTCCGGTCCTCGTCCCTGTAAGCCCCAGCTGCTGTAGAACGTCCACATCTACAGAGGAGCAGAAGAAACACATCATTAGGCAGATCACATGACCATAGCTCATTTAGAAGATGTGAAAGACATATTCAGAAAAAATTAAACTCAACTGGTGAAAAATCAAGTGTTTCAGACACAAAGACTCAACATCAGGCTGTTTATAGACAGCTTTCAGATGATGTCAGATTACAGGTTGTATTTGGAGGTGTGATGTGACAGCAAAGTGACATCGTATTTATGTTGATGTTTGCCTTTTTCTGTCTCCTCTCACTACAGATTGAGTTATAGTGATGTCGACTTCACAGAGGAGACCTTGTTATAAACTAGGACATGTTCCAGGCGTTCAGCCATCTTTCCAGGATTTCTCCCAGACAAAGAGACTCTTCTGAGTTACTGAATTTACATAATGTGTTTGGTTTAATTCAGTAGTGGCATTTAGACGTTGTCAAAGTCAAACGTTGGCAATATGTTCCATCAATCATGACATCAAGATGAGACAGTGAAACTGCGATTCATTGTGAACAATTGATTTTCTTGATATCAGACATCACTCATTCACTAAAATAGGTAGGGGGAATAGATTTCTGATACAGACTGAAGCCTCGTACTCAAGTATCAAGATCAGTTCATCCAAGGTCTTACCAGCAACAACTGTTTATGCATACATGTGGGATATATTTACAATGTGATTTCAGGCTTTGTGCCAATTCTTTGAATGTGTGACCAACAACAACTAAAAGAGCAGGGGTCACAAGAGTTGATCACAGACATTTCAGCATCACATCAGTGGAAACCAAGACAGTTCTCAGGGAAGACCTGCTTGTAGCTAGATATGTTTGAGTTGCTTCTGGGACAATTTTAGCATTTTAGCTAACCCTAACGCTTTTCCTAACCTGCCACATTAATTGTCCTAACCTGCTGCATTAGTTCTCTTAACCTGCTACAAAAAGTCACTTCTGCTAGTCAAAACCAGAAGTTCTGCCCTGAGAACACTCTTTGTTGGCCCTTATCACCTTTTAACGTGGCAGTGGAATGAGTAGAGGTTTGTAGAGGCTAAGGTTAAAAACACTATGCAAAATCAAATTAACTGATTTGATTTCTTCATTAGAACTGAATTCGATTTTTTTATGTGACCAAATAAATGAAACACTGCAAGCCCGAGTCCAAACTGGCAGCTCCCTGACTAAAATGTGGAAATCCTGTGGCAAAAACCGCTCATGAAGAGATCGCCAGCGATCTCCACTGGGGCTGTGCATCAACGTCCAACTCCACCAATGGCCCACAGATTATGTAGCTATAATGTCAGTCTTGGTTAGAAAAACCTCTTGAAACAGAAGCTCAACGGCTCCCTGGAGAGAGGACAGTGATGGTGGTTTTTAACAATGAAGGATATCTGCAGATCTACAAAGCAGACAGAAAACCTCGATTTCCTTTGTCTGGAAATGAACAATGTGTTCTGCTGAGTACGGTGTAAAAATGACTGGAACTGACTGAGACAGGAGGCCAGGATTAAGCGGTTATTGTATTGTGGAAACTTAACAGTAGCCTGGATGTTCCAGGTTTTAATTACAATCTCATGGGAAGGAATAGAGATTATAGATAATTGTTGTAACCATATGCCGGTTAAACTTATAGTGCTTTGTGCTTAGTGTTAGTGACTGCATAAATGTTTTAAGATGTTCAAATTTCAAATGAGTACTTATGTCACACCCTGACCCCCAAACCAGGACAGGAAGAGCTCTACAGGAAGTGCTCTAAAGGAAGTGCTCTACAGGAAGTGCTCTACATTCTACATATTTGTGAAACTGGTAAGAAAGGCATGCTGGTAAGAAAGACATTCAGCTTAAAGAAAGCAGCTTTACTTACAGGAGATCAAATGGTCCAGAAGGAAAATCGAATAAATCAGATGAGTTGTTGTAGCAAAACATTCAACACTTGTTACAACATTGTTACAACATTGTTACAACGTTACACTTGCTTTTAAAAAGCTGATAGGAGATCAACCTGATACAGTCCAGTCCAGTCTATTGCTTGCCTACAGTAACTTGTGTATTTCTTTACACAAATGATCATCCTTCTTCTCTATGTCAAACTCTATGTCTATGTGGAGTAATGTAGCTGAAGTATGGTACTGTAGTAGGGCATCTGGGTGCCACCAGGTACAGTGCTGGTACCATGTTGTAGTAGGGCATCTGGGTTCTACCAGGTACAGTGCTGGTACCATGTTGTAGTAGGGCATCTGGGTTCTACCAGGTACAGTGCTGGTACCATGTTGTAGTAGGGCATCTGGGTTCTACCAGGTACAGTGCTGGTACCATGTTGTAGTAGGGCATCTGGGTTCAACCAGGTACAGTGCTGGTACCATGTTGTAGTAGGGCATCTGGGTTCTACCAGGTACAGTGCTGGTACCATGTTGTAGTAGGGCATCTGGGTTCTACCAGGGACAGTGCTGGTACCATGTTGTAGTAGGGCATCTGGGTACCACCAGGTACAGTGTTGGCACCATGTTGTAGTAGGCCATCTGGGTGCCACCAGGTACAGTGTTGCTACCATGTTGTAGTAAGCCATCTGGGTACCACCAGGGACAGTGTTGGTACCATGTTGTAGTAGGGCATCTGGGTACCACCAGGTACAGTGTTGCTACCATGTTGTAGTAAGCCATCTGGGTACCACCAGGGACAGTGCTGGTACCATGTTGTAGTAAGCCATCTGGGTACCACCAGGGACAGTGCTGGTACCATGTTGTAGTAAGCCATCTGGGTACCACCAGGGACAGTGCTGGTACCATGTTGTAGTAAGCCATCTGGGTACCACCAGGGATAGTGCTGGTACCATGTTGTAGTAAGCCATCTGGGTACCACCAGGGACAGTGCTGGTACCATGTTGTAGTAAGCCATCTGGGTACCACCAGGGACAGTGCTGGTACCATGTTGTAGTAAGCCATCTGGGTACCACCAGGGACAGTGCTGGTACCATGTTGTAGTAAGCCATCTGGGTACCACCAGGGACAGTGCTGGTACCATGTTGTAGTAGGGCATCTGGGTACCACCAGGGACAGTGCTGGTACCATGTTGTAGTAAGCCATATGGGTACCACCAGGGATAGTGCTGGTACCATGTTGTAGTAGGGCATCTGGGTACCACCAGGGACAGTGCTGGTACCATGTTGTAGTAAGCCATCTGGGTACCACCAGGGACAGTGTTGGTACCATGTTGTAGTAAGCCATCTGGGTACCACCAGGGACAGTGCTGGTACCATGTTGTAGTAGGGCATATGGGTACCACCAGGGACAGTGTTTGCACCATACGGATTGAGGCCCACAAACGCTGAATCAGCATCATGAACCAGCTCCCTGCACCAGCTAGGCTACACTCAGAAAAAAAGGTGCTATCTAGAACCTAAAAGGGTTTTTCGGCTGACCTCATAGGAAACCCATTTGAATAAGACTATTTTCAGTTCCATGTAAAACCATTTCCAGAGAGGGTTCTACATGAAACTCAAAAGCGTTCTATCTGGAACCAAAAAGGGTTATCCTATGGGTACAGAATAACCCTTTTTGAGCCCTGTTAAGGACCAAGTGCAACAGGCAAACATTGTGGAACATTGTAGATAAAAATACCATGCACATCGATAACATGATTCCACATTCTACATAATACAATTATCCGAACAAACCCCAGGTTGAAGTATTGTGGCTGAAATGGTTAACCCTGTCTTTGTGACCCACATAATGTCCAAGAGCAGATTCCTTCAGAACTGATATAAAACAAATGTGGACAACAGTCAACTAAACACTGAGAGAGTTGAATGATACACAGTGCTACTATAGAGAGGAAGAATTAAACAACAGTACAGACACACTCTCTGCAGCTATGATTCTCTGCAGCTGTTGGGACATCAGTCATGTTATAAAGGAAGGAGGTGGGTTTGCAGGCTGTATATTATGTGTGCCTCCCAAATCACACCATGTTCCTTATTTAGAGCACGACTTTTGACAAGCACCCATAAGGCTCTGGTCAAAAGTGGTGCACTATGTAGGGAATAGGGTGCCATTTGTGAGGCTGATATGTTCAGGCAAGTGGTAGGCAGGGAGGGCATGATCTCTGGACAAACTCCCTGCACATGGAAAGAACTGAAGCTGAACTTGAAGACTAAAACTTCCTTCATCAGCAGAATGTCCCATGATACTGTAGTTTAAAATGATCTGCTTTTCATTCTGAAAGTGCAGTAAGTGCACTAAGAAGATACATGATGAATTGTAATAACATAATAGTGGGTTTGCTAGAGGAAGTGGCACAGTGAAAACCCTGTTATAGGTTAAAGTACATCCATATCCACAGACGTTCTCTTTTAGAATATCTTGGCAGACTAGCACAATACATTCAGCCGTCTCATCAGAGACAGTGGAGGGGGGTGCGAAGTATTGTTGGAGAGAATCCCACATTCTGAGGGATATCAGAAGATTCCAGATAATCGCAGTAGAAGCTTCATCTCCCACCATTGAAATAGAAGAGAGAGATTTATCTCCATCACATCTCCACTTCCACATCAGAAGATATGATCTAATTTACAATCCACCTTTCACCCTTGTATATTAAATCATACACTTTAGGCTGTGGGCTTCAACCTGACTCTCTCCAAGTGTGTTTGTGTGTGTTTTTTTTTTTTGTGTGTCTAAAATGTGTGTAAAGTGTGTGTAAAATGTGTGTGTGTGTGTGTGTGTGTGTGTGTGTGTGTGTGTGTGTGTGTGTGTGTGTGTGTAAAGTGTGTGTGTGTAAAATGTGTGTAATATGTGTGTGTGTGTGTGTGTGTGTGTGTGTGTGTGTGTGTGTGTGTGTGTGTGTGTGTGTGTGTGTGTGTGTGTGTGTGTGTGTGTGTGTGTGTGTGTGTGTGTAAAATGTGTGTAAAGTGTGTGTGTGTGTGTGTGTGTGTGTGTGTGTGTGTGTGTGTGTGTGTGTGTGTGTGTGTGTGTGTGTGTGTGTGTGTGTGTGTGTGTGTGTGTGAGTGTGTAAAATGTGTGTAAAGTGTGTGTGTGTGTGTGTGTGTGTGTGTGTGTGTGTGTGTGTGTGTGTGTGTGTGTGTGTGTGTGTGTGTGTGTGTGTGTGTGTGTGTGTGTGTGTGTGTCTACGTATCAGTATCAGTATTTGGTATACATGAATTCTTACTCCAGAATGAGATAATGAAACCTCACCTTCAGGGTGTGCTTGTGTTAGTCCCACAAAACAGGTACTATAGAGAATAGTCCAGAGTATCAGAGCTCTCCTGTGGGGTAGAGAAAGAACATGGTCATACACACACATACCTGCGCACACAAACTTACACACCCACAAAAACACACACACACAGCTGCACACACACACACACACACACACACCGGCACACACACACACCGGCACACACACACACCTGCACACACACACACACACACACACACACACACACACACACACACACACACACACACACACACACACACACACACACACACACACACACACACACACACACACACACACACATAACTGGGGTTGTAAAAGGTTATTTCTACACTCATATCATTTTTTGTTTATAAGTATTAAACAATTTATAACGTTATTGCTCCTGAGTGGTCAGATCTTATGCATAGTAACCCATTGAGGCAGCAGCATCAGTACTGCTTTCCCCTAAATCCCATCTAGATGTTCTAGTCACTGATGCACCAGATGATCTGGCCCTTAGGGGGGCTAGGTAGCTACTGCTCCCCCTCAGACTGCCTCTGAGTAGGCCCGCCAAACACTTGCATTACCCCCACCAATGGTGCTTAGAAATCAAGGAGACAATGAGAGGGGGAAAAAATAGAAAAAGTCCTTCATTTACAAGAGCAGGGGGAGACAAACATCTGGAAACATCAACACTAAGGAACTCAACACAGGAAACCAATGCAGTAAACCATCAGTCAGCACGTACAGGTCAGATAGTGACTTCACAGACATAAACGGGCTTATGTTATCCTGTGAGTGTATTTTGTAGTAGTTACCATGACTACTTTAAACTGAAGCTATTGAAAGTAGATGAGGCCAAAGAATGAGTCTCAATGATGTATTGGGATTATCTCTGAGTAGTTTTCAGCCTGGATGTCAGCTTGGATAAGTGTTTTTACACATGTAAAGTGTAAAAATGTTATGCCTGTATTTGGTTTCACCTGCAATGCAGACCTGTACGCTCTCGTTGGCTGGCCCTCGCTTCATATTCGTTGCCAAACCCACTGGCTCCAGGTCATCTATAAGTCTTTGCTCGGTAAAGCCCCGCTTTATTTCAGCTCACTGGTCACCATAGCAGCACCCACCCGTAGCACGCGCTCAGCAGGTATATTTCACTGGTCACCCCCAAAGCCTATTCCCCCTTTGGCCACCTTTCCTTCCAGTTCTTTGCTGCCAATGACTGGAACGAATTGCAAAAATCACTGAAGCTTGAGACTCATATCTCCCTCACTAACTTTAATCATCAGCTGTCA
This sequence comes from Salvelinus fontinalis, assembly GCF_029448725.1. Taxonomy (NCBI): domain Eukaryota; kingdom Metazoa; phylum Chordata; class Actinopteri; order Salmoniformes; family Salmonidae; genus Salvelinus; species Salvelinus fontinalis. The sequence goes on from NC_074692.1 coordinate 38,315,765, forward strand.
GGGCAGCTCACAGATCACTGGACCTGTACATAACCCATCTGTAAATAGCCAATCCAACTACCTCATCCCCATATTGTTCTTTTTTTTTTTTTTTTTTTTTGCTCTTTTGCACCCCTGTATCTCTACTTGCACATTCATCTTCTGCACATCTGTCACTCCAGTGTTTAATTGCTGAATTGTAAATACTTCGCCACTATGGCCTATTTATTGCCTTACATCCCTAATCTTCCCTCATTTGCACACACTGTATATCTTTTTTCCCCCTATTGTGTTATTGACTGTACGTTTGTTTATCCCATGTGTAACTCTGTGTTGTTGTTTGTGTCACACTGCTTTTGATTTATCTTGGCCAGGTCGCAGTTGTAAATGAGAACTTGTTCTCAACTGGCCTACATGGTTAAATAAAGGTGAAATAAAAAATAAATAAAAAATGTACAAGGCACCAGCAATGAGTATTTTAGCAGGATGAGAGTGCCTTACAGTAAGTATGTGGTTACGGCACAGCAGCTTATCCACAATCTGTTGAACTCATTGACTTCTGTGGGGTTTCCTCTTACAGAATAAGGCCTCGCAATGACCTGCAGGCCTGAAAACTCCAGCCAGGCATCCAAGGAGGGAGGGAGACACTGGCTGAATCCCAAACGACCCCCTTCACCTCGCCCCTCCATTTGCACGTTCGTGCGCACCTCCGCCATATGCACAAGTGTCCCAAAACTGAGGGAGTGAAAATGATTGAGGGTGTAAGAGGTCATTAGACCCTCCAATAACCACTTTGGCCGAGCCAGCAACGCTGACGGCTTCAGAGTGAAGTGGAATCCCATAAGGCACTGCATTGTTTTTTAATTGGCGCAATTTCAGCGGGTCGGCTACAACTGGATGCATCTGGTTTTCATGGGAAATCGAAAGAGAGCCTGTGACGCGACTTCCGCTTTCGGAAATGAACAAGCCACAGTCCATCTTAACTCCTCCTCCACATGTACTGGATTGTATGGCCAGTGTAGAAGAGAACCTCCCCCTGTAGCTTTGTTTCCTCTCAAGGAGACCAGAAAGATAAACAAGCCGCTCAGGTGTTTATTTTACGCCTGCTACGTTAGGCTAGTTGAGTTGTGAACACAACTAGACTGAATGTAATATGATGCAACTTTTTTTATGAAGTGTATTCCCCACCCACTTATCGAACTAGCCAATGAGAACGGTGAGATGTAGGAAAGAAGAGGAGTGGAAAAGGAGGGGAGGGAACAGTAGGATTCCCCCTCCTCTCTCTAAATCTAACCCCAATCCCAACCATCACTCCCACAGCATTCATCTGGCACTGCAGCAGTGCACAGCTGCATAAGCAGCAGAGAGTGCAACTTTTAAGTTCACCAGAAAACTCAAAGGGAAATGCTTAATTTTTTAAAACGAAATGTTTTGCAATGCACTGTCTGAAATTCTAAATGTGTTATTGCTATCATTAATAACTATCTAATAATACTCTAATTATTAATAGTAAATAGACACTAGCTCTACTGGAATCCAGCACTTTTCACAGGCTATTCCAAGTTTCCTCTGACAATGTTTCTGCAAGTCCTCTGCAGACACACAACTCCCCCAAAATAGGCCTAGTCCTTATTCCCTGGGGATCCTCTCATAGATAAGACTATTATGTCATAGCTGACAAATACAACATGAAAATGGTAAGGCAAAATATTAGTCTACACATTGGGATCACGTAACATGGATAATTCATTCATTGACACCGACATGATTCCCTCTTTGTATCTATTCTTGTGTGCTCTCAGGAAAATAAACATGGGTTTCTTCTGGAATGTATGGAAACGCAAAGTCCTACTGGAGATGAACAGATGCTCAGGAGTAAGTTAAATCATTATCAGTCTACATAAGAGATGAAAGGGAGAGCTATTTGTTTGGATAACGTGTACTCACCCCCCGACTCCAGCTGTTTTGAGTTTGGAGTACGGGGCATTGTCCGGCTCCATAGCGGTTACTTCATTCTTTCTTGAGACTTTTTACAACGGTCCAGACGTGGCAGGAGACATACGCGAATTATTTCCATTCCAGCTGATCCTTTACAACTTTGACAGGGAACCAAAAATGCACCGGGGATAATAGATCAATAGATCAATATAAAGTGGCTTCCTCCTTTCTCAGAGTCGTTCCGTTATCTTCCTTCATGAGATCATGACATAGAACAAACCTCGATCTACCTTGAAAAGCTCCATCGGTGTGTTTTAGCGCGAGGCAAACAACCCACAACCGGTGGTTGTCACAATCTGCGGGAGAAATCCAATCTCTCTCCACACTCATACAAGCACCACGGCGGAATCTATGACGACCGCCTTGTAGCCTACGCCGAAGTTTCTAATATGCAAGATATCGTGGACTGAGTGAGTGAATTCTTCGCTCAGGACTCGGGGAAACACACCTCCCTCTGTCGCCCTCAGCTGACATTGAAGGAGGAAACAAATGTAACACACATGTATGGTGTAAAGAAGACGTTTCATTGGAAGGTGTGTCTTGCTTGCTTGGAAAGCAAAACCTTCTCAAATTGCAACTTGCATGGTCATAGTAAGTAAGTCATAATAATATATGGGCTTGATGTAGTGGTAGGTGGCAGAAGACCATGTATGCACTTCACTGCATTGTGAAACTCACATGAGATGTATTACTGTATCATCTAATATAGCCCTAGACCTCTTCAGAGACTGTGATTATGTATGAGTAGCCTACAGCAGTGCAGTTATGTTCTGGGCCAGGTGACAGGTCTAGACTGATGGGTTATTTGTTTACCCTGCACACTGACACTCGCACACAAAACCCACACGCATAGCCTACACTACATAGGCACACACAAACACAACACACAAACACATACCGACACATCACACACACACACAGACGCATACACACACTTTCAGACTCATTATTTGCTGCTGCTGCTCTGTTCTTTATTTTACTCCTATTATTATCTGTCCTGATGTCTAGTTACTTTACCCTGCCTTCATGTACATATCTACCTCAAATACCTTATTATTATCTGTCCTGATGCCTTGTCACTTTACCCTGCCTTCATGTACATATCTACCTCAAATACCTTATTATTATCTGTCCTGATGCCTTGTCACTTTACCCTGCCTTCATGTACATATCTACCTCAAATACCTTATTATTATCTGTCCTGATGCCTCGTCACTTTACCCTGCCTTCATGTACATATCTACCTCAAATACCTTATTATTATCTGTCCTGATGCCTTGTCACTTTACCCTGCCTTCATGTACATATCTACCTCAAATACCTTATTATTATCTGTCCTGATGCCTTGTCACTTTACCCTGCCTTCATGTACATATCTACCTCAAATACCTTATTATTATCTGTCCTGATGCCTCGTCACTTTACCCTGCCTTCATGTACATATCTACCTCAAATACCTTATTATTATCTGTCCTGATGCCTAGTCACTTTACCCTGCCTTCATGTACATATCTACCTCAAATACCTTATTATTTTCTAGCCTGATGCCTAGTTACTTTACCCTGCCTTCATGTACATATCTACCTCAAATACCTTATTATTATCTGTCCTGATGCCTAGTCACTTTACCCTGCCTTCATATACATATCTACCTCAAATACCTTATTATTATCTGTCCTGATGCCTCGTCACTTTACCATGTCTTCATGTACATATCTACCTCAAATACCTTATTATTATCTGTCCTGATGCCTCGTCACTTTACCATGTCTTCATGTACATATCTACCTCAAATACCTTATTATTATCTGTCCTGATGCCTCGTCACTTTACCCTGCCTTCATGTACATATCTACCTCAAATACCTTATTATTATCTGTCCTGATGTCTAGTCACTTTACCCTGCCTTCATATACATATCTACCTCAAATACCTTATTATTATCTGTCCTGATGCCTCGTTACTTTACCCTGCCTTCATGTACATATCTACCTCAAATACCTTATTATTATCTGTCCTGATGCCTAGTCACTTCACCATGCCTTCATATACAGTACCAGTCAAAAGTTTGGACAAACCTACTCATTCAAGGGTTTTTCTTTATTTTTACTATTTTCTACATTGTAAAATAATAGTGAAGACATAGAAACAATGAAATAACACATATGCTGAGTAAGCATTTCACGGTAAAGTCTACTCCTGTTGTATTCGGCGCATGTGACAAATAACATTTGATTTTATATACACTTGTTTTGTCTGGGGCAAGGTGGCACATTGATGTTCCACTGCTCTCCAGCGCAGCATACTCAACATACTGTACATGGACATTTATCAGAGAAAATGTGAAAGGGACATGGTCATACGGTACAGTATGTGGGTCCATTTCCCTGTAGAAACAGATTTCCTCTTCTCCTCTTGTTGGCCTCGCAGTAAAGCTGACATTCTTTATTGTCTTCTGATTTGTTTCCTGCCGTTCCAGTCTTCCGGGCCACAGCTGCCTATCCTCCCTGCCCACCTCACCTACAGTCAGTACTGTATATCCGCTCATGCCTGTGAGCTGGAGCCAGAGTAGAGCTCTCCGCCTAGCGCTGCTGCTGTTGCAGTCGTGTGCTGTGAAATTCCTATGTCAAAGAAAGTCCTCATTGACCCGCCCTCAACAAACACGCAGTGACAGTGTCCAGCCGAGCCCCAACAGAGCGCCGATTCAGCTCCCTGCAACTGTATCCCCCATCCCTGAGCCCGGGCTCCCGGCACACAGAGCCCCTCACAGTTCTCCCCTAGCAGGCAGGCAGGACTAGGTCTTTGCCTCAAATGGCACGCTATTCCCTATATAGTGCACTACTTTTGACAAGTTTTGGTCTCTATAAAGGGAATAGGGTGCCATTTGGGACGCGTCCCAGGAAGGGTGCACACCACCTTGAAAGAGCACTTCCCATGTACCTGTCTGAGCGTACATGTCAGATGGTAGATTTTGTTACTTCAAACTTTTATTTCGCAGACAAGGGAGGCAATGTCCTAGAAGTGGTAACAGAGCAGGCACAACAGATTAGACAGGTTTTGAGTGTTGAGGGGTTTTGTTTCAGCAACTGTAGGTCTGTGATGAGTGATAACTTACTGTAGGCCTACTGACAGAATATGTAACAGTGCATAGCCTATTTTAATGTTTCTCTATCCTGCCTCAGTTCAATGGGAGATCTCAGCCAACCACACCATCCATTTGATTCACGATCATTTTGCCAGTATTTCATGGAAAACATGAATGAACCCTGGTGGAATGAGTGGACAGCTACAGTAGCACGCAGCTCCAACAAATATGATGATACAGCAAAACCTGACTTTGTAAAAAGACCTAGAGGCTAGTTTATATATTAGGGTTTTATGAGTTGACTTTCCTCCACTCATCACACAACTGCCATGTTGGAACCCTTGTCTTTAACCATTGACAGGTGTGGACGCCTCTGCATTTCATTCTTTATTCCAGACTAGAGGCGGATAACGGAAGCCAGCTGTCCCCTTATACGTTCATATTACAATAGATATTAGAAGTACAGTGTCTGCAGGAAATTGGAGGATTTTCCTGTAGACTGGGAGCTGTATACCCTGGCTGTCCATATGCATCACACGACATCCTATACCAGTCATGTATAGAATTTACAAGCAACATTTTGATGGATATACGATGTACAGTAAGTGATCTGAATAAGAGCAGGATTTTCTATGACCCATAACTTAAGTTATTATTAGAACAGTCCTCCCTCGTTAAGACAGTGGATGAATCAAATGCATTATTATTTAAATATTGAGAAAATGTGGGCTACAGAGAGAAATAAAATAAAATAGAACCATTAGCAATACGGCATTAAAATATTAGAAGAAATATCCAAAGGATGATAAAGTATATATATTTTTTTATTATGAGAACAAACAACATGGGTATGGATATTGTGGGAACATGTAGGTTTGAGCAAGTATGATGTCATTAATGTTTGTTGAACTGTATTACGTCTGAGTTATTGATCTTTATTGATCTTTTTTCTTCACGTTGAAGGTCCCAGACAACGTCATGTCTAGTTTAGTGGATCCATGTCTGTGAAATATGAAGTTGTCTATTGTCTAAAAAAAAACAGACCTAGCAGTTGTTTCGTGTCAGGTTAGAAAGATAACGATGGAAAGTCTTGTATGATAAACACAGACACTTTTGTTTTTACTCCCTTGTCTTTGGGGAATTAAGCCCAGCTGAAAGCCTCTATCTGGACACAGCTGGATTCAATATGGGATCCCTTGACACTCTGTTTACCCATTCTATACATTCAACCAGGAAATCTAGAGGAAATACCTATTCATTTGGGACAAATGACTCCCTTAGATTCGTAGTGAAAAGGTTTGGCATCTTACCTTACCTTGCGTTTGATGTATTAGGCCCAGCCTACATTGAGGATATTTATACCTGCACAGTATGTGATATAGTGAATGGATGACATGCATACAATTCAAATGAGAGTGGTTTAATGCCTTGCCATGACTTTTGAAACACAAACTTTCTCAGCTGCCCAAATAGAATTAAGACCATAGAAAAACAAGCGATACAATATCATAGTGTTATATTTAATTTTGTGGTGAAGACTTCCAAATAAGTGACTCGTGATGTCAGCTGGTCTGGAGAGTATCTATACAGTCCCATTTGGGTGTTATTTCAAGCATGTCAGATGTTGAGGAAGACTGGGAGGTATTTTAATAGATACTTGTGAGTGTGAAAAAGGGAAGGACAGTGTGCAGACCGACACCTGAGTAGGCAGTCAATGTGTGTGTGGTCATTGCTGTGAGGTCTAGGGGCTACGTACCAGGAAATGTGTTAGTGTGATAAATGTGATAGTTATAATGGGAAAAACCAGTGACTTAAGCGACTTTGAGCGTGGTATGATCATCGGTGCCAGGTGCGCCAATTCAAGGATCTCTGAAACGGCCGGCCTCCTGGGCTTTTCACGCACGACACTGTCTAGGGTTTACTGAGAAAGCTGCAGCAAATAAAAACCATCCAGTCAGCGGCAGTCCTGTGGGCGACAACAGCTCGTTGATGAGAGAGATCGAAGGAGAATGACAAGAATTGTGCAAGCTAACAGGCAGGTCACAAACAGACAAATAACAGCACAGTATGTGCAGAACGGCTTCTCGCAAAGCACAACTCATCCGTCCTCGTCACAGATGGACTATTGCAGCAGATGAGCACACCAGGTTCCACTACTATCAGCTAAAAACAAGAACAAGCTGCTCCAGTGGGCACGTGATCACCAACACTGAACAATTGAGGAGTGGAAAAACATTGCCTGGTCCAAAGCATCACGGTTCAATCACGGATTTGGTGTAAGCAGCATAAGTCCATGGCCCCTCCTGCTTGGTGTCAACGGTACAGGCTGGTGGCAGTGGTGTAATGGTGTGGGGAATGTTTTCCTGGCACACGTTAGGTCCATTGATAACAATTGAGCAACGTTTGAACGCCACAGCGTATCTGAACATTGTTGCTGACCAGGTGCATCCGTTCATGGCTACAGGGGGGTCTGACTTGGACAGCATTAATGAGATTAATTGAGGGTAAGGCCCTGTGGTAGACTAGCGTCCTATTCAGGGGGTGTACTTGTACATCAAGCTGCCTCACGCTACAGAAACAGGAGATGCTCCTATGAGCCACTTTACTTTTTTGTTTGTGCTGAAAAGTATGCAAGGATACTTCTTGTCAGCTGTGTAGAAACAAACCTGCTTCAAATAATTCAGTTGTGTAGTTGATATCGTTCCAAAAAGGGTTCTTTGAGAGAAGAGTGCCCACTATGTAAAGCGATGGGGAGGATGTCACACCTGGGAGGGTCGGCCTGGGAGCTCTGAGGTTTTCCATCCCCCAGTCAGTCAGGTTCAAGGCCAGTCTACCTGTCTCTAAGACAACAGGAACACTGACAACTCACATGGTGTTAATCTGAAGGAGATGGAGGGGTGGGTGGGAGTGGGACCACAACCTTATTTAGTCCTAGACGTATTGATTTACATTCAATGAACAAAACTGAACAAAAATATAAACGCTACATGCAAAAATGTCAATGATTTTACTGAGGTACAGTTCATATAAGTAAATCAGTCAATTGAAATAGGCCATATTCTATGGCCCACCCACTTGGGAGCCAGGCCCACTCATTGGGGAGCCAGGCCCAGCCAATCAGAATGAGTTTTTCCCCACAAAAGGGCTTTATTACAGACAGAAATACTCCTCAGTTTCATCAGCTGTCCAGGTGGCTGGTCTCAGATGATCCCGCACGTGAAGAAGCCGGATGAAGTGGTCCTTGGCTGGCATGGTTACACATGACAGCGGTTATGAGGCCGGTTGGACGTACTGTCAAGATCTTTAAAACGATGTTGGAGGCAGCTTATGGTAGAGAACTTAACATTAAGATCTGGCAACAACTCTAGTGGACATTCCTGCAGTTAGCATGCCAATTGCACGTTCCATCAAAACTCGAGACATCTGTGGCATTGTGTTGTGTGACAAACTGCACATTTTAGAGTGGCCTTTTATTGTTCTCAGCACAAGGTGCACCTGTGTAATGATCATGCTGTTTAATCAGCTTCTAGATATGCCACATCTGTCAGGTGGATAGATTATATTGTCAAAGGAGAAATTCTCACTAACAGGGAGGCAAACAAATTTGTGCTCAACATTTGAGAGAAATAAGCTTTTTCTGTGTATGGAATATATCTGTGTTTTTTTATTTCAGCTCATGAAACATGGGACCAACACTTCACATGTTGAGTTAATTTTTTTGTTGATTATAGTTAATCAAGCTGACATGAATCACAGTGAGATCTCTAACATGATGTACTCTGTTCTATTCTGACAGGTACATTACTGTAATGAAACTCAGGGAGAAAAAGGTGTAGATTCATGCGCAGAGCGCGGCAGGCATTTATTTAGCCTTCCCAGAAGGCAGGAATCATGATCACAGGCAGGCAATGGTCATACACAGGTAGGCAAACAGGCAGGTAAATTCAAACTAGGACTGAAGGCAATACTTGGTTCTCACAAACAAGCTAGGAAAAGGCTTAGTAGAGTCAAAATGAACAATACCTCACAAAGGCACAAACAGAATGAACTGAACTAAATAGGAGCTGATGAGACCAGGTGAGTAACTAACACAGGTGAAATCAATGAACAAAAATGAAAGACAGGGCTACGTTCAAGAACACAAAGAAACAGGGCTACATTCAATAACACAACGAAACAGAACACAAGGTTGACTGAGAAAATAAATACAGAACTCTAGTGTTCTAGTGTTTGGCACTGTTATGCAGTCAGTTAGAGGCTATTTAGAAATGCTTTCTGTCCCAGAACAAACCAACCCAACAGGTCAAATTATAAATGATATATATTATTAAGGGCGTAGATCAGCTTTAATATTGCAGATAGATTGTAGCTTCCATCAGTGTAATTGTCTGCATTGTTTCCAATTCTCCATATATTTTTGGGGTAAATACATATATTTATATATACAGTGCCTTCGTAAAGTATTCAGACCCCATTACTTTTTCCACATTTTGTTACAGTCTTATTCTAAAACGGATTAAAAAATAATAATTACTCATCAATCTATACACAATACCCCATAATGACAAAGCTAAAAACAATTTTTTTGAAATATTAAAATACAGAAATACCTTATTTACATAAGTATACAGACCCTTTGCGATGAGACTTGAAATTGAGCTCAGGTGCATCCTGTTTCCATTGATCATCCATGAGATGTTTCTACAATCTGATTGGAGTCCACCTGTGGTAAATTCAATTGATTGGACATGATTTGGAAAAACACACATCTGTCTATATACGGTCCCACAATTGACAGTGCACGTCAGAGCAAAAACCAAGACATGAGGTCGAAGGAATTGTCCGTAGAGCTCCGAGACAGGATTGTGTCGAGGCACAGATCTGGGGAAGGGTACAGAGAAATGTCTTCAGTATTGAAGGTCCCCAAGAACACAGTGGCCTCCATCATTCTTAAATGGAAAAAGTTTGGAACTCCCAAGACTCTTCCTAGAGCTGGCTGCCCAGCCAAACTGAGAAATCGGGGGAGAAGGGCCTTGGTCAGGGAGGTGACCAAGAACCTGATGGTCATTCTGACAGAGCTCGAGAGTTCCTCTGTAGAGATGGGAGAATCTTCCAGAAGTACAACCCTCTCTGCAGCACTTCACCAATCAGGCCTTTATGGTAGAGTGAAGAGATTGGAGTTTGCCAAAGTCACCTAAAGACTTTCAGACCTTGAGAAACAAGATTCTCTGGTCTCCATGTAACCAAGATTGAACTCTTCGCCTGAATGCCAAGCATTGCGTCTGGAGGAAACCTGGCACAATCCCTACAGCACAATCCAACACTCAGATATATTTTCCAAACGAAGCATGTGTTTAGTGAGTCCACCAGATCAGCGGCAGTTGGGATGACCAGGGATGTTCTCTTGATAAGTGTGTGAATTGGACCATTTTCCTGTCAAAATGTAACGAGCACTTTTGGGTGTCAGGGAAAATGTACAGTGCCTTGCAAAAGTATTCATCCCCCTTGGTGTTTTTCCTATTTCGTTGCATTACAACCTGAAATTTAAGTGGATTTTTATTTGGATTTCATGTAATGGACATACACAAAATAGTCCAAATTGGTGAAGTGAAATGAAAAAAATTACTTATTTCCAAAATTTCCAAAAATCTAAAACTGAAAAGTGGTGCGTGCATATGTTTCACCTATGAATCCCCTAAATAACATCTGGTGCAACCAATTACTTTCAGAAGTCACATAATTAGGTAAATAATGTCCACCTGTTTGCAATCTAAGTGTCACATGATCTCAGTATATGTACACTTGTTCTGAAAGGCCCCAGAGTCTGCAACACCACTAAGCAAGCGGCACCATGAAGACCAAGGAGCTCTCCAAACAGTTCAGGGACAAGGTTGTGGAGAAGTACAGATCAGGGTTGAGTTAAAAAAATATATATCAGAAACTGTGAACATCCCACGGAGCACCATTAAATCCATTATTAACAAATGGAAAGAATATGGCACCACAACAAACCTGCCAAGAGAGGGCCGCCCACCAAAACTCACAGACCAGGCAAGAAGGGCATTAATCAGAGAGGCAACAAAGAGACCAAAGATAACCCTGCAGCAGCTGTAAAGCTCCACAGCGGAGATTGGAATATCTGTCCATAGGACCACTTTAAGCCGTACACTCCACAGAGCTGGGCTTTACGGAAGAGTGTCCAGAAAAAATCCATTTCTTAAAGAAAAAAATTAGCAAATACGTTTAGTGTTCGCCAAAAGGCATGTGAGAGACTACCCAAACATATGTAAGAAGGAACTCTGATCAGATGAGACTTTTTGGCCATCAAGGAAAACGCTATGTCTGGCGCAAACCCAACACCTCGCATCACCCCAAGAACAGCATCCCCACAGTGAAGCATGGTGGTGGCAGCATCATGCTGTGGGGATGTTTTTCGGCAGTGACTGGGAAACTGGTCAGAATTGAAGGAATGATGGATAGCGCTAAATACAGGGAAATTCTTGAGGGAAATATGTTTCAGTCTTCCAGAGATTTGAGACTGGGACGGAGGTTCACCTTCCAGCAGGACAATGACCCTAAGCATACTGCTAAAGCACCAATCGAGTGGTTTAACTTCTCTTGGATAGGTGGCAGTATTTTCACGTCCGGATGAAAAGCGTGTCCAATGTAAACTGCCTGCTACTCAGGCGCAGAACCTAAGATATGCATATTATTAGTAGATTTGGATGGAAAACACTCTGAAGTTTCTAAAACTGTTTGAATCATGTCTGTGAGTATAACATAACTTCTTTAGCAGGCGAAACCCAGAGTACTAACCATTTTGATTTTTGTTGTTGTTGAGGTCACTCTCTTTTCAATGGGTTTTCATTGGGAATCCAGATTTCTAAGGGACCTTCTTGCAGTTCTTATCGCTTCCACGGGATGTCAACAGTCTTTAGAAATTGGTTGAGGTTTTTCCTTTGAGAAATGAAGATGTAATACTGTTCAGAATGAAGGTAGAGGGAAGTGTACTCTTTGTCAGAGACGAGTGACCTGAAAGCACGCTCCACATTGTTTTCCTCCGGTACTGAACACAGTATATCCCGTCTTCAATTTTATTGATTATTCACGTGAAAAAAGACCTAAAATTGTATTACAAAAGTAGTTTGAAATGTTTGGACAAAGCTTACAGGTATCTTAAGAGATATTTTGTAGTCACGTTGTGCAAGTTGGAACCGGTGTTTTTCTGGATCAAACGCGCCAAATAAACCAAATAAATTGACATTTTGGATATATATCGACGGAATTCATCGAACAAAAGGACCATTTGTGATGTTTATGGGACATATTGGAGTGCCAACAGAAGAAGCTCATCAAAGGTAAGGCATGAATTATATTTTTATTTCTGCGTTTGTGTCACGCCTGGAGGGTTGAAATATGATCGTTGTGTGTTTGTTTGCTTGGGTGCTATCCTCAGATAATAGCATCGTTGGCTTTCGTTGTAAAGCTTTTTTGAAATCTGACACGTTGGCTGGATTCACAACAAGTGTAGCTTTAATTTGTATATTGGTATATTGAATGTGTGATTTCATCAAAGTTTAATTTTTATAGTAATTTATTTGAATTTGGCGCTGTGCATTTTCACTGGATGTTGGCCAGTTGGGACGCTAGCGTCCCACATATCCCAGAGAGGTTAAGGGGAAACATTTAAATTTCTTGGAATGGCATAGTCAAAGCCCAGACCTCAATACAATTGAGAAATTGTGGTATGACTTAAAGATTGCTGTACACCAGCGGAACCCATTCAACTTGAAGGAGCTGGAGCAGTTTTTCCTTGAAGAATTGTCAAAAATCTCAGTGGCTAAATGTGCCAAGCTTATAGAGACATACCCCAAGAGTCTTGCAGCTGTAATTGCTGCAAAAGGTGGATCTACAAAGTATTGACTTTGGGGATGGGGGGGTGAATAGTTATGCACGCTCAAGTTTTCTGTTTTTGTTGTCTTATTTCCTGTTTGTTTCACAGAAAAAAATATGTTGCATCTTCAAAGTGGTAGGCATGTTGTGTAAATCAAATGATACAAACCTCCAAAAAAATCTATTTTAATTCCAGGTTGTAAGGCAATAAAATAGGAAAAATGCCAAGGGTGTGAATACTTTTGCAAACCACTGTATGGAGTAAAAAGTACATTATTTTCTTTAGGAATGTAGGAATTAAGAATGTATAATATTAGTAGTAAAGTACAGATACCCGTCCAAAACTACTTAAGTAATACTTTTAAAGTATTTTTACTTAAGTACTTTACACCACTGGCGCTCAGGACCTCAGACTGGGCGAAGGTTCACCTTCCAACAGACAACGATCCTAAGCACACAGCCAAGACAACACAGAAGTGGCTTCGGGACAAGTCTCTGAATGTCCTTGAGTGGCCCAGTCAGAGCCCGGACTTGAACCTGATCGAACATCTCTGGAGAGACCTGAAAATAGCTGTGCAGCAACACTCCCCATCCAACCTGACAGAGCTTGATAGGATCTGCTGAGAAGAATTGGAGAAACTCCCCAAATACAAGTGTGCCATGCTTGTAGCATCATACCCAAGAACACTCAAGGCTTTAATCACTGCCAAAGGTGCTTTAACAAAGTACTGAGTAAACTCTGAATACTTACAGTGGGGCAAAAAAGTATTTAGTCAGCCACCAATTGTGCAAGTTCTCCCACTTCAAAAGATGAGAGAGGCCTGTAATTTTCATCATATGTACACTTCAACTATGACAGACAAAATGAGAAAAAAAATCCAGAAAATCACATTGTAGGATTTTTAATGAATTTATTTGCAAATTATGGTTGAAAATAAGTATTTGGTCACCTACAAACATGCAAGATTTCTGGCTCTCACAGACCTGTAACTTCTTCTTTAAGAGGCTCCTCTGTCCTCCACTCGTTACCTGTATTAATGGAACCTGTTTGAACTTGTTATCAGTATAAAAGACACCTGTCCACAACCTCAAACAGTCACACTCCAAACTCCACTATGGCCAAGACCAAAGAGCTGTCAAAGGACACCAGAAACAAAATTGTAGACCTGCACCAGGCTGGGAAGACTGAATCTGCAATAGGTAAGCAGCTTGTTTTGAAGAAATCAACTGTGGGAGCAATTATTAGGAAATGGAAGACATACAAGACCACTGATAATCTCCCTCGATCTGGGGCTCCACGCAAGATCTCACCCCGTGGGGTCAAAATGATCACAAGAACGGTGAGCAAAAATCCTAGAACCACACGGGGGGACCTAGTGAATGACCTGCAGAGAGCTGGGACCAAAGTAACAAAGCCTACCGTCAGAGACACACTACGCTGCCAGGGACTCAAATCCTGCAGTGCCAAACGTGTCCCACTGCTTAAGCCAGTACATGTCCAGGCCCGTCTGAAGTTTGCTAGAGAGCATTTGGATGATCCAGAAGAAGATTGGGAGAATGTCATATGGTCAGATGAAACCAAAATAGAACTTTTTGGTAAAAACTCAACTCGTCGTGTTTGGAGGACAAAGAATGTTGAGTTGCATCCAAAGAACACCATACATACTGTGAAGCATGGGGGTGTAAATATCATGCTTTGGGGCTGTTTTTCTGCAAAGGGACCAGGACGACTGATCCGTGTAAAGGACAGAATGAATGGGGCCATGTATCGTGAGATTTTGAATAAAAACCTCTTTCCATCAGCAAGGGCATTGAAGATGAAACGTGGCTGGGTCTTTCAGCATGACAATGATCCCAAACACACCGCCCGGGCAACGAAGGAGTGGCTTCGTAAGAAGCATTTCAAGGTCCTGGAGTGGCCTAGCCAGTCTTCAGATCTCAACCCCATAGAAAATCTTTGGAAGGAGTCGAAAGTCCGTGTTAACCAGCAACTGCCCCAAAACATCACTGCTCTAGAGGAGATCTGCATGGAGGAATGGGCCAAAATACCAGCAATAGTGTGTGAAAACCTTGTGAAGACTTACAGAAAACGTTTGACCTCTGTCATTGCCAAAGGGTATATAACAAAGTATTGAGATAAACTTTTGTTATTGACCAAATTCTTATTTTCCACCATAATTTGCAAATAAATTAATTAAAAATCCTACATTTTCTGGATTTTTTTTCTTCTCATTTTGTCTGTCATAGTTGAAGTGTACCTATGATGAAAATTACAGGCCTCTCTCATCTTTTTAAGTGGGAGAACTTGCACAATTGGTGGCTGACTAAATACTTTTTTGCCCCACTGTATGTAAATGTGATATTTCCAGTTTTTGTTTTGTATAATTTGCAAATATTTCTAAAAAACATTTTTTTCTTTGTCATTATGGGGTATAGTGTGTAGATTGATAAGGGTAGAACAAATTTAAAGTCAAGAGGTCTGAACACTTTCCGAATGCACTGTTTGCTGTGTTTTATCTCTGCCGTGTTGATTGAGTACTTTTGTGTTCCCGTTCCTTATATTTGAATATGTGTTATTTAGCTAATTATCCTTTAATCTAGTGCTGTCTTATCAATTTATGAAATGCTATAAATGGAAAGTCTAAAACAAATAATTTTCCAACATGCCCTGTCTACAATGGTGTAGTGTAGTTTACTTCTTTAACAATTGTTGTATTTTAATGAAGTTGTTTGTGATGATGATAGCAACGCTTACACCTCGCTGTGTGAAGTGTTTCGTCCTAGATGTATTTCATTTTTGTAAGTCTCTAGGTGTGTCTCACAAGGAGAGATTTGAACCACCCTTGTCTATTAGTGGTCTGAGTCTTCAGTAGTTGAACTTCATTTTAAAAATCCTACAAGTTAGGAAGGTAAATCAAGTATTTATAGGTATACATTCGGTGGGGTGTGAATGCTTTAATCTCAGATTCAATTATGAGTTCCTATTCTATATGTAAGTACCTGTTCTGATCTAAACAAATGTGAGACTAAGTAATTAGTTGCACAGTACATGACCGTCAAATAATGTTAGATAAGACTATTCAAATGTTGATATTAATATGCTAATGTTATGGCACTTCTTCAAGGTCGGTTTCAGTTGCCATGATAGCTAGCTAGTGATGTCTTGCTCCATGTAGCTTTTGGAGAGACAGAGGAAATATGTAACTGCCAAGTCGTAGAAGCATTACTGTGGGACATTTTATGTGCAGATCAAACACTGATGAATATCCCATATTGAAATCATGCTCTTTTTGGACAAATGTCAAACAGCAGCATGAGCCATTGTTCATGGAACTTGCCGGTGCCCTAGACATGTTCCAGTCAGATTACCAGGGGACTGGTAAATAGAAAATAAATGGCACTGGCATACAAACTTCCAATAACCCATATCCGGGAGTGGGACATGCCTCATTTGCAGTAATAAAATAAAATAATTCCATTGAGGGATTCTCTCGATATGATGCCAAAATCTCAGAATGTCTTGGTTTTGCTCTAACTGACCATTGAATTTCAAACCTGAAGCCAAGCAGAGAATGGCTCCTTTTTCATGATGTGTAATAGATTTTCTATTTTTGTTGGTTTTACTGCAGCCCAACATGCGTCATCATGTGGCTTCTCTACACAGAGCATGAGCCTTTCTATAAATCTCTCCAAGATTCCTCCATCCTGCCCCAACCAGAGCTTTTGTCCCTCCCCAGCCTGGAGCTTTGGTGGTGGGCCGCCCAGCAGACCGACAGCCCTGCCGACGGGGCCTTAGAGAAGTCTCACTGTAATGCTACATCTCACAGATATATAGCTAGCTCCCTTTTTGTAATCCCCAGCCAAGGCTTAGCTTGTCCACAGCCATCCTCTAGCAATTCTATGCTGACTGAGCCAGTTATGGGACAGCTTTAGTGCAGCTGCTCTCTCTCCATTACTGTACATCTCACATTCTGGAGATAGATCATCCTCCTTGGGGTGGTGAGGAGGATGATGATCATGATGAATAGAGAAGGTCATTACTTTTTTGGGAGGTGGAATTGTGCGTTCAAGACAACTGGGAACTCGGGGGGAAAAAATGAGCTCAGATTGGGAAAAAATGTGATGTCAGTGATCTTCAATTCGGAGAAGTCGGAGCTTTAGAATGAGACCCAAGTTTCCAACTTGAAATTACAAATTGGATGACCGTTCAAACCAGTTTGTCCCAGTCGGTGCTTGTTTTTTTCCAAGTTCCCAGTTGTCTTCAACGCACTGGAGTCGGAGGTCGGAGATTTCTTAGTTCTCCGTTCCCAGTTGTCTTCAACGTACTGGAGTCGGAGGTCGGAGATTTCTTAGTTCTCCGTTCCCAGTTGTCTTCAACGCACTGGAGTCGGAGGTCGGAGATTTCTTAGTTCTCCGTTCCCAGTTGTCTTCAACGCACTGGAGTTGGAGGTCGGAGATTTCTTAGTTCTCCGTTCCCAGTTGCCTTCAACGTACCGGAGACGGAGGTCGGAGATTTCTTAGTTCTCCGTTCCCAGTTGTCTTCAACGCACTGGAGTCGGAGGTCGGAGATTTCTTAGTTCTCCGTTCCCAGTTGTCTTCAACGCACTGGAGTCGGAGGTCGGACATTTCTTAGTTCTCCGTTCCCAGTTGTCTTCAACGCACTGGAGTCGGAGGTCGGAGATTTCTTAGTTCTCCGTTCCCAGTTGTCTTCAACGCCCCGGAAGAGTTCTGTCATATCAGCATAAACTACAGTCCCTGGTTCAAATCCAGGCTGTATCACATCCGGCCATTATTGGGAGTCCCATAGGGCGGCGCAGAATTGGCCCAGCGTCATCCAGGTTTGGCCGGGGTAGGCCGTCATTGTAAATAAGAATTTGTTCTTAACTGACACTGCCCAGTTAAATAAAGGTTAAATAAAATAAAATATTTAATACAAAAATAACGGCCAAGCTGGCGTTAGCACTGGCTCTGCTGGCTCCTCAACACACTTGTTAAACAAATATTTAAAGTTGAAAATAAATAACCTGCATTCGTCAAGCAATGCCAGTAAGTAACATCTGGCTCAGACCAGAAAAAACTAATTAGGTTGGTGTACGTGTAGAGCCGGTACGGCATGAACCCAAACGGACCCGACAGAGGCTCTGCTGTTCGGCCACAGATACTGGTCTATACACCACCCCAGCCCTCTGTACACACAAACACACTGACTGGGTCTTTAAATGGAGGGAGAGAGACCATGTCTACAGTACAGTACAGTACAGTACACACACACAAACACACACACACACACACACCCACACCCACACACACACACACACACACACACACACACACACACACACACACACACACACACACACACACACACACACACACATAGAGCCCTCATGGTTCAGATGGAGGGCTGACCCTCAGTAGCCACACTGGGCACAGGTCGTACTACCATTTGTTTTTGGTGCTGATGTGAATGGGATGGTTGTCTGAAGAAGTTGGTAGATTCTATTAACCGCACTGTGAAATAACCCACAGTAGGCCACTGGACAGTCCCATTATTATGTCTGTCTTTTATTGAGTGTTTGATAGCATCTCAGAGTTTACAGTTCACAGGTTAAAGAGATTGAACACGATCTTTAGCACTTACAAATTCATAACACGTTGAACGAAGTGCAGGACATATATATTTTTTTTTGCAAGATGCCATATACAGTATCAAATCAAATCAAATCGCACCGGTACCGCTTGCCATGTGGTAGCAGAGAGAACAGTCATTGACTTGGGTGACTGGAGTC
The DNA here is from genome assembly GCF_029448725.1 of Salvelinus fontinalis. Lineage (NCBI taxonomy): Eukaryota > Metazoa > Chordata > Actinopteri > Salmoniformes > Salmonidae > Salvelinus > Salvelinus fontinalis. The sequence goes on from NC_074692.1 coordinate 38,334,509, forward strand.
TTTGACAATTTTTTGGGGCTTTCCTTGATGCCACGAATTGGCTACCAAGAGTGTTATCACACAGTCGTCCAGAACAGCTGATGCTCTCATGCATGCTTCAGTGTTGCTTGCCTCGAAGTGAGCATAAAAGGCATTTAGCTCATCTGGTAGGCTCGCGTCACTGGGCAGCTTGTGGCTGGGTTTCCCTTTGTAGTCCTCAATAGTTTTCAAGCCCTGCCACATCTGACGAGCATCAGAGCCGGTGTAGTAGGATTCAATCTTAATCCTGTATTCACGCTTTGCCTGTTTGATTTTTCGTCTGAGGGCATAGCGGGATTTCTTATAAGCATCCGTAGTGTCCCGTTCCTAGTGCCCCGCTCCTTGAAAGCAGCAGCTCTAGCCTTTAGCTCGATGCGGATTTTGCCTGTAATCCATGGCTCCTGGTTAGGATATGTACCTACGGTCACTGTTGGGACGACATCGTCAATGCACTTATTGATGAAGCCGATGACTGAGGTGGTATACTCCTCAATGCCACTGGATGAATCCCGGAACATATTCCAGTCTGTGATTGCAAAACAGTCCTGTAGTGTAGCATCCGCTTCGGCTGACCACTTCCATATTGAGCAAGTCACTGGTACTTCCTGCTTTAGTTTTTGCTTGTAAGCCGGAATCAGGACGATAGAATTATTGTCAGATTTGCCAAATGGAGGGCGAGGGAGAGCTTTGTATGGGTCTCTGTGTGTGGAGTAAAGGAGGTCATATGACATGCTTTTTTTCTACATCTTTTCTTCACGCAAATGATGGGGATTTGGGCCCGTTCCCGAGAAAGCAGTATATCCTTCGCGTCAGACTCATTAAAGAAAAAATCTTTGTCCAGTTCGAGGTAAGTAATCGCTGTTCTGATGTCCAGAAGTTCGGTCAAAAGAGACTGTAGCAGCAACATTATGTACAAAAGAAGTTACAAACAACGCAAAAAATGAATAAAATAGCACAGTTGATTAGGAGCCCATAAAACGGCAGCCATCCCCTCCTGCGCCACTATAATACTTTATGAATGACGGTGTACAACATTTTTCACGTTTTGGCTCGTCAGTTCTGCTTTCAAAACTACTGGCTGAAACTATACAAAACCTCTGTAGCATTACTTTAAGAGAATATTATAATGACTGGAATAAACCATTCTGAAACCTGTCTCAATCAGTTTGCTGACATGTCTGTGTTTTACTACTGTAAGCCTACTGTACAGTAATGTGTATTTCACTATGGGCAGAAACTCTCACCTGCTGCCCAGACAGACATCCACACATTGACAAAAGAGGTGTGACTACGTGGCAGCTCAGACGTAAGCATGACAGGTCAGGAGGATCCACAGACAAAGAGGTACAGAGAGAGAGACCAGAGTGTGTGAGTGAGACTGACTGACTGGGACGTCAGTGTTTTAGTCAGAGCACAGACAACCTTTATGTGTCCAAAAACTGAAGCTAAATATTGAGTCAGTGACTCACTCAACCTGCCATTTCAAACTAAAATAAATGGTGAATCACTTGATGGTACCCTATGTTGAGAGTGACCCGTCACTGTTTATAAAAAGGAATCCATGTTTTGCTTGTGCCAGAAAGATACCTACACAGACGATACATTTGTATGTTCTTTCTGTTTTACTTCACGTGTATATGAAAGTCCAAATTCTGTATCACATACCTTTAATCAAAGTCCAAATATTGTATTTCATATACAGTACCTTCATATACAGTATAGTCACTGTACAGTAACAAGCATTGAAAAGGAAAATCTTTACTTCCCACCCTTACAAAAATACACGTTGAGCTTAAATTTTAAGATGTGAAACCATATTTTCACATGTATTAAGGTGGTGTTATCATGTTAACTCAACATTTAATACATGTGAAAATATGGTTTGACATGTATTAAATGTTGAGTTACACTTACATTTTACATTTAAGTCATTTAGCAGACGCTCTTATCCAGAGCAACTTACAAATTGAGAAGTTCATACATATTCATCCTGGTCCCCCCGTGGGGAATGAACCCACAACCCTGGCATTGCAAGTGCCATGCTCTACCAACTGAGCCACACGGGACCAGTTCAAATGATTACACCACCTTTTCACATGTGAGAAGACAAACATGTTTTCAGCTCACGTGAATTGCATTTTCACATGAAAATGTCCGGTTTACAGCACATGTGAAAATCTCAGTTGCAATTTCACATGTAAGAAAACTCCATGTGAACATCTCAGTCACATGTGGAATTGCAAGTTCCCATGTGAAAAAAAGTCACATGTGAAAATCAACTTTGCAGTTTCACATGTAAGAATACTCCACATGTCATGTCTGTTTTTCCGACGTGACATTCTTTGTCACGCGACTGAAAACCATGTGTCTGACTCGTGAAAATTAAATATATGTTTTCTTTTAAACATATGATTTGTTCACACTTGTCCGGAAACCACATGTTTGGGGGGGGGGGGGGGGGGGGGGGGGGGGGGGGGAGCATATGTGTAAATGGTTTGAAGATGGAAGTTCTATTGTCAGACCCTGAGAACCTTGTAACATTACAGTTTTCAGCAGGAAGAGAGAGAGCAGTTGAAAGAACCTTGTAACACTACAGTATTTGTTTCAGTGCTGATTTAGATAACATTGGCGTGGAGACAATGGGGGTCACTGATCTGGGTCCAGCTGTAACAGAGAAGTCTGATGTTCTTATCTTTAAATCAGCGGAGTATAGTCCTGCTCCTTGTTGGCCAGGCTGATTTAACATTAACAAAACCATGTTAATGCATTGGAGCGAGACAGTCATTTTATTCAGTCGTAATAGGGCACCACTTTCTCTTAACCATTATTCAATCAACTGTACCTGGAGTTTGGAAGGAATTTGACGATTAAGGTAAAAACAGTAAGCTTTGCAGGTTAGAGCACAAATGTATTTTACTAGGCCCCTGAAATGCTACTATGGAAATGGTTCAGAAATAAACAAGAGACTGATCTTTTGGTTTTCAATCAAAGAGATCCAATATATGAAGAGTTCTACAGAACTGAAATGAAATATCCCAATGAAGATACAAGATGTACAGTGTGTCACGACTGAAAGAGTATGAAGTGACAACAAAACCAAGACAACGCATATTCAAAAATGATTTACACCTAACTGTCTCATATGGCTGAAATTCTCAGCTAGGCTCTTTAATCTTCAGGTGCACCAGTCAGTCAGTCTCATCCATCCGTCTGTCAGCCCACAGAGAGGCTCAGAGAGGAAGGATGTCGAAATTGGTTTCAGAAGCTTGGAGGAATGGAGGGATTGGTGTCAGCACAGCAACTATTGGCAGCAGTCCTGACCCTGGAGGTAATCACCACGACGACAAGCTTTCATCAGAAGAATACAGTTCATTTACAGTTATTCTCAGAATGTCAGTTGGTCCAAAGAAACAATGCCATGCTTAATACCTGTGCCAAAACACTATCTCTTTCTCACTTTCTCTCTCTCTCTCTCTCATACGTTGTTTTTGTATGATTCTGAATGGAAGTATTATATAACTTGTTTGGTTTAGTTGTTAGTAATCCTTTTTGATTTGAAAAAGGCTTGTTTTCTTGTACATTTCAGATAAAACTGAGGATAGAAGGTAAAGTATTACAAAAGACAGTAAACGGTTCAAAGTAGACATTAAACAGCAAACAGTTTGTGCCCTGGGAAGAACATTTAGTAAGTTTATATTTACCTTGTGTCAATCACTTTCAAAGTTCCCCTTAAAAGTAGTAGTTATTTGGTCATTATTTAGTAATGACCATTTTAAAGTGTAATTTTGAGGTAAATACCATGTAAGTCTATAAAATAAATCATTTTCTTCAAAAGTTTTTTCGAAACATGTGCCCCTCCCACACATAAGTGAGTTTTTCCCTTTAAGGCTTGAGTCACATAGAATGAAAGCATTGTGCCTTTTTTCCGTAAAGAAATGGTATCTGCGCCAGCAGCTTATTTTGGGGCTACATCTCAGCATTACAGTACCTTTATGTTCCCAGTATCCACCCTTTCATTTGACTCTGATAGAATGGTGACTTTGTGTGTTTTAAATGAGCCCACCTTCAGTCCACCTGTGCATTTCCTGTTGAAGCCAAACATTCTGCATCTTGGAAGAGCTCCCTGCCCTCCTCTCTCTCTCTCTCTCTCTCTCTCTCTCTCTCTCTCTCTCTCTCTCTCTCTCTCTCTCTCTCTCCCCTTCTCTCTCTTTCTCTCTCTCTCTCCCCTTCTCTCTCTTTCTCTCTCTATCTCTCTCTTTCTCTCTCTCCCTCCCTCCTCTCTCTCCTTCTCTCTCTATCTCTCTCTCTCACCTCCCTCCTTCTCTCTCTCTTCTTCTCTATCTCTCTCTCTCCTCTCTCTCTTTCTCTCTTTCTCTCTCTTTCACTTCAATCAATGTAGATGAAGGGGAGGAGATGAATTGTTAAGCCTTGAGACAATTGAGACATGGATTGTGTATGTGTGCCATTCAGAGGTTGAATAGGCATGACAAAAGATTTAAGTGTAGGGCTGTCAACTTTGAAGAACGTTTGGAGTGAGATTTGCTATGTGAATTTCATTGCCCCCTGGAACAACACCTAAATGGGAAATGAACAGGGTGGAAAATGTAAAAATAAAAACCACAGGTCATGTACCGGCCGTTGCTGGAAGAAGACCAAGGTGCAGCGTGATGAGTGTACATTTTCCTTTTTATTTCAACAAAACAACAAACGAAAAACAACCGTGAAGCTTACAGGACATTAGTGCCACAAACAAAGTTAACTACCCACACTGAAATGAGGGAAAAAGGGCTACATAAGTATGATTCCCAATCAGAGACAACGATAGACAGCTGTCCCTGATTGAGAACCATACCCGGCCAAAACATAGAAATATAGAAACATAGAAAACAAAACATAGAATGCCCACCCCAAATCACACCCTGACCAAAGGGCGTGACAGGTCAGGTGTATTTAGAATGCTTTGAACATTAAATAAACACAGAAAATTCGAGACTTTGTTGCTTTGAGATTTTTGGGGTATTAAATGTAAAGTATGCAAATATGTTTTGGAACATAATTGTTTTGGGGTGGTTTGACACTATATTCAGACAATAATTAAATGAAATAGGGATACAGGCAAATGCTAGAAACAGTGGGAAGGTTGGAAGCAGTGATTGATCAAGGCTCTCAGGTGGAAAGTTGTGCCGCAATTATTACCACTACAACAAGTCTCTGTACAGGAAATTTTTATATTAATGGTTGATGGCAATGGTTTGCAGATTACCAGTCTCCTTGTCCATAGACTACTTTCAAGGTAAGGACACAAACATTTTGTATTTTGTCATTTGGGGGTGAACTATCTCTTTAAAATAGGGCTGGAAGAAAATCCTGCTAGCTCTTCAGGAGTGTTGGGCACCCCTGAGCTATGTTTCCCAAGTGCTGTGTGTTTGAAAATGTTTTTGTTATAACTATTAGTTAATAAAAATGTCCCAACCTTCAAGAAAAATCTAATGAATATCAATATTCAGGTGGTTTATAGCTACTAGTTGAAGATCCTTGACATTGTCTTACTCTACATAGACAAAATATGAGTCCCCCTACCATCTCTGCCTGCAATGTGCACAATACTAAAATGTCAAAAGTTATATTTGATTCATGGAGCATTTAATATCCTATGGTTATTTGAATGACTTATTCAAAACTGTCCATGAATGGCTGCAAAAATACATACAGAATAATTCATTTTCATAGACACAAGTAGGCATATCAGATTGAAAATATGTGATAACTGGCAACATTGGGAAGAGGTGGAATAATAAAATAATTGTGGGGAATAAGCTTGCTAACAAGCACAGTAATTACCCTCTATTGTAGCCCATTGTTAAGAATGAGAATTCTCCTGAAGACAAGATAACAGAAATCTGCCCCTACATCTTAAACAAATCATTGCCCCCCCCTCTAGAATCAAAATTACACTTTTGGATTCACAACCAATTCAAAAAAATGATTTCCATAGTTACAAATCAGATCACCCTACCAACCTTCCCTGCTAAAACATACTGTAGGTCTGTAGCCCTTTCTTTGTCACTGGCGGAAGGGGTGCAACTCAATATTAGGAAGGTTTCCTAATGTTTGGTATACTCAGTCTGTTCTCTTCACTCAGTCTGTTCTCTTCATTATAAGCTTTTCTTTACTTCTGTATTTTTTTTAATCAAATATATGATAATGTTTAAACATTCGATTTTATTAGGAAGCACTGTTTAATAGTATGATAGTTACTACTACCACTTGTTAATGTTTGCATCACTATGGTTACCAAGAGATGGAAATTCCTGCAAACAAAATATTCCAGGGGAATACTAAACTCAACAAGGAGGGATAAGTGTGTTCCTGAGGGCAGTGTTTGTGGGTAAGTCAGGGTGGGGAGAAAATAACACAAGGTAAACGTCCTGGCCTCACCGCAGGCGGAGGGAAGAAAGACTTACTTTATGGGGCTTTTTCTCTGAAGACTCATCCAGACCATAAAGTAGCCTAGCAAAATCAAAACACCCCTCCTACCTGCTGGGCTGAACGGCCATGTCCCTGAGCTCAACAAAGATATTTAAATCAGGGGTAGGACCTCCGTGTGTGTTGGCCAAGAGCCTCAAATGTTTTTTTCCTTCAGTTTTCTTCCACTGACCTCCAAATTACACTGAACTCACATTGAGATGATTTGACAGAGCTGTGAGAAGTAATTTATTAACAGTGAAGAATAGTCAAGTCTCGTGTAGCTAGACACGTGATCTTGTGTAGGAATAATCAGACAAATGCATATTATTTTGTCCTTTACATAACATCTCTTTTGACTATTCCTCTTGTGCATGGGGTCTACCCTTTCCTTGTTCATGATTTCGGATAAGTTACATTTCCGTAATGTGTTAAAAAATATGGGGTCAGATGTCTCAATGGAACTGTGTCCTACAGAGCAGTGCCTCTATGATGTAATTTCTAGCTAAATAGCATCCCTCTCTGTTTGAGCCGTGTGTTTGAGAAGGCTAACTAGCTAGATGCATAAGCAGTTTAGCAGTTACACCGGTGGGCCCCGGGGGCAGAAAATTACTAAACCAAAACCTTACCTTTACTTGAAAGAGTTCCAGTGTTGGATAGCCACAGCCAGCTAGCTAACATAGCATCCCTCTCAGTTGAGCCGGGTTTTAAATACAACCAAATATCTCTCTCACACTTTCCCTTAATTTTGGAAGAAATTAATTTATTAAATACTATTCAACTATTGTCTTTCTCTCACATTTTATGCAACGCAGCGTTAGCTAGCTGTAGCTTCTGCTTTCAGTACTAGATTAATTCTCTGATCCTTTGATTGGGTGGACAACATGCCAGTTTATGCTGCAAGAGGTCTGATGGTTGGAGGATGTCCTCCGGAAGTTGTCATAATCACTGTGTAAGTCTATGGAAGGGCATGACAACCATGTGTCTCTTAGGTTTTGTATTGAAGTCAATGTACCCAGAGGAGGATGGAAGTTAGCTGTCCTCCAGCTACTCCATGGTGCTACCCTACAGAGTGCTGTTGAGGCTACTGTAGACCTTCATTGCAAAACAGTGTGTTTTAATCAATTATTTGGTGGCATGAATATATTTAGTATAGTTTTATCTAAAAATAATAACTTTTTTAAATGTTTCACTACTTGGATTTTTATGAAATTCACTGAGGATGATCCTCCCCTTCTTCCTCTAAAGAGCCTCCAGTGTACATCCATAAGTGAAGCAATAGTAGCTAAAGCTATGACATTTTTACCAGATGTCACGTTCGTCGTAACGAGGAGACCAAGGCGCAGCGTGGTAAGCGTACATACTTCTTTAATGAAAGAACGAACACTGAACAAAACTAACAAAACAACAAAACGAACCGTGAAGCATATATGAGAAGTACAGACAGGCAACTAAACATAGAATAAGAACCCACAAACTACCCAAGGAGTATGGCTACCTAAATATGGTTCCCAATCAGAGTCAACGATAAACAGCTGCTTCTGATTGAGAACCAATCTAGGCAACCATAGACATATAAACACCTAGACTTACAAAAACCCCTAGACAGACAAAAAACCCTAGACAATACAAAAACTAAACAAACCACCCTCGTCACACCCTGACCTAACCAAAAATAATAAAGAAAACAAAGATAACTAAGGTCAGGGCGTGACACCAGAACTAAACATTAAAGGCTTTGTGACAGTGACGCCCTAGGGCTTGGCCCAAAGCAGGTCCAGCAGATCTTCTTAGGAGATATGGAGCCTACACTTGTCCAGATCATTGGCTTTCAAAAAGTAAACTTCATTCACAATGTGTTTTGAATGACTTTGATTAGTCCGAAGGTCATAAACTTTCCCAGAACGTGGAGGGGGATCACTGCTTTCAATTTATGTATAAAAGAGAGATACAAGGATTTTCCATCCAGGACACTAAAGATGTAAGAATAAGAGATTTTAGCTGGAACTAAACAACAAAGGCTTTGTGTATGTCACCAACAGCACTCTTTTGTCCTGGGGTTTAGCCGCCAGCAGGTCCAAGAGGATGTGGACTCCACGGGGTTCGAGGTGGATGAGGAGTGGGACCTCTGGCGGGGCTCCTCTTCAGGGCCAGGTAAAGTAGGAGGGCCTCCGTCAGGCCTGTGTTCTTCAGCACCAACTGTTCCACCTCATCAGACGTGTTCAGCACATGCATCATGGCATACAACTATACAGAGATAACAGCGAGAAGTAGTCAAACTTTAATATTTAGACAAGGAGTGTCAAATTCAATTTCTGGAGGGCAGTGTCTCTGCGGGTTTTCGCTCCTCCCTTGTACCTGATTGATGAATTAAAGTCACTGATTAATTAGGAACTCCCCTCACCTGGTTGACTAGGTCTTAATTGAACATTAATTGAAAGGAAGTCATTTAAAAAACAATCTGACACATGGCCTTTGAGTTTTATACCCCTGCTTGATTTAGACAAATGTTTCAGGTTGTTTTTAATGAGAGAATAAGCAGGTTGTCATGGTGTCCAGCTAGAAACAGACAGTGGAAGAAGAGAGATTGAGAGATAACTCTTTTGTTTAGATAAAAGTTGTCTAAGCTGTGTGACTAGTCAGACATATTGCAGTTTGATCAGTCAGAGGTTTATTTTTACAGGGGTGAAAAACTAGTTGTCATACTTGAGTAAATGTAAAGATACCTTAATAGAAAATGACTCAAGTAAAAGTGAGTCACCCAGTAAAATACTACTTGAGTAAAAGTCGAAAAGTATTTGGTTTTAAATATACTTAAGTATCAAAATTAAAAGTAAAAATAATTTCAAAGTCCTTATATTAAGCAAACCAGAAGGCACTATTTCATGTTTGTTTTATTTTACGGATAGCCAGGGGCACACACCAACACTCAGACATAATTTACAAATGAAGCATTTGATCAGAGGCAGTAGGGATGACCAAATGTTCTCTTGATAAGTGGGTGAATTGGACCATTTTCCTGTCTTGCTAAGCATTCAAAATGTAAAGAGTGCTTTTGGTTTCAGGGAAAATTTATGGAGAATAAAGTACATCATTTTCTTTAGAAATGTAGTGAAGTAAAAGTAAAAGTTGTCAAAAATGTAAATAGTAAAGTCAAGTACAGATACCCCCAAAAACGACTTAAGTAAATATACTTTAAAGTACTACTAAAGTACTTTACACCACAGATATTTTTATGAATGAGAGAATGTCATCAATTATTTTTTACGTTTTGAAAGTTTCTACAGTGTACATATTCTGAAACAGCTCTCTTCCTACTGAGAAATTACAATCTATATGAATTGGCTAAGATTATGTAAAACTGATGCAAACATTGCATTTCTCATAGTGACTTTTCAGAATCAAGACAGGAGTCACTTCCTCATCTTGGCACAGACTAGAGTAAATCCAGAGATTCATGTCGGCACGCCAGTCACATTTGATCAATATTAAACAGATTTTGGAAGTACATCGAGGTATTTTCTGTTTGTCTGTGGGGACAACTGACTTTGACAGGGTTGGGGCTGCGATGGTATGTCTTGGACAGGGCTCGGACTGGGACTGTGGCAGTGCTAGGTGAGCGGGGTATGAAGTTTTGCGACTATTCTATTGGTTCAGTCAAACCCAAGTAAAGTAAAGATTTCATATAGTATTTGAAAGTAGGTCTGGTCAGAGGGACACAGTAATGCTCTGGTCTGGCAATGGGCCATACTCCACATCCAACAGGTCATATTGCTAGACAGTGTGGAATTTTTCAACCGGTTATATCAGGTAAACATATGACGGACGCCGCTGAACCAAACACTCCTTTGTCATCTGAGGGTGATGATGAGCTATGCGCCTGTCGACACCACAGTAACAGTCCCAGAATGCTCTTTGTCAAACTGTACTGTATTCAGCTTGATGTCATTATGGGGTGTTGTGCAATCGGGCAGTTCCTTCCGAAGGGCAACTTCTAATAAAACAATAAGGCCTGAGGGGCTGCGGTATATTTAGCATCAGGGACCCAAACTACCGAGTTTATAATTGTTTTTCTATACCTCTTCCCAACCAATCAGCAACATTTTTGTTGTTGTTGCTTTTTCCATTGTGTTTCGGGATCACACAAAATCACAATAATCTATTCACTGGTTAGTTGGATGGAAGGGGTAAAGTGGTTGAATATTTAAATCCTGTTGTAAAACACACTTGAAATCAATCTTAATTCAGAAAGCCATTGATATAAGGTATATATTCAGGCATTAATATGTGTATTATGTAAATCAGTTACAGTTTTCAGGGGGTATCCCGGCCCGTACTGAGCCATGGTTTCTTCACTCACTGTTGAACCAGTTCTGTTTGGTTGGGCTCAGGTCCAACCCAGTGCTCATTTCCACACATTCTTAATAGAAGTCCTTCAGTCTTTCCCCTTATCTGCTTTTCCCATTTGAACCCAGATCCTTTTTCCTTTTCTGCTTACTCAGAGCTTCCTCATCCTGCAAAGAATCTTTAGAAAGCAAAATTCGTTCCAACTTTTTTTCAATCTCACAAAGCACATATAAATGAAAATAGCTCCTTAAAGATTAACGACAGGTCATCTGCAATATTAACTTCATAGTAGAGTAGCATGATGCCAGACTCTTCTGCCTAACTGGAAGGAAGAATCACACACAACGCACACAACGCATACACAAACACACACCAACGCATACACAAACACACACACACACACACACACACACACACACACACACACACACACACACACACACACACACACACACACACACACACACACACACACACACACACACACACACACACACACACACACACACACACACACACACACACACAGGTGGTAAAAACAGTAAAATGATACTCACCGGGACTTTGGCTCTGTTATTAGACTCCTGATGGTCGTTCTGTGGGGTCTTCTTAAAATGTCTGGTATTTTTCTGGTGCATTTCGTGCTGAGGGGTAGACGAGGGCAGGTCTGTGACCCCTGACTTCTGTGACCCCACTGACCCCTTGCTTTTTTCTCTCTTATTGGCCAGGGCCTTGCTGTCCTCTCTCTTATTGGCCAGACCAGGGCGCTGCTTTCTTCTCTCTTATTGGCTGGGGCCTTGCTGTCCTCAATCTGACTTGAACGGCTCTTGCGTCATTTGAGCTTCCCTAGCTTCCCGTTCTCTTTCACAGCACGGTCTTCGCTGTCTATGGACCCGGCTGCCATTGCGCCCATCCTTCAGGTTTTCCCTGGTCCTCCTCCTCACAGTCTTCTCTTGGCTTCTGGTTTTTCTTGGAGGAACAAATGAGAGGATGGACACGACTCCACCATGGTGCCTGCACAGAAGACAATTAACTTAAATGGCAAGATATCCAATTCATTCATACCCATAACATGCTACTAAACCAATAAAATACATCATACAAATGACTGTGCAATTCATTTGTAAATCAATTTCAACAAGCATTGTTTTTGAAATAACCTACTGTATGCTAAAACAGAGACTCCTGAGAGGCAGTGTTTTATGTGTCCTGTGTTTTGTTTCTAAAAGCATGACTATGCAGAACATTAAAAACAGGAATTGTAACATTTCCCCCCAAAATGTTTGATGAATGAGTTTAGGAAAGTTGTTGCCTTGTAGACAGTCCTTTATTTCCTTGCTTTATACCATTGCCAGGGTTCTGGTCTGGATGCAGACTGAGGTTCTCTTGTGTGCCATTGTTCAGCTGTTGCCAGGAGCTGTATGGGTTTTTGGAGACTTTTACATCTGAAAAGGATGAAAAATACACTTTGATCATGACTTTCCACAGAAGGTCAGTCAATGGGAACATAGTGGGTGAAGTCACTGCTCAATGTCATGAGACATTAACATGGATTTAGTTTTCTGTCAGTCAGTATTCAGGTTTTTATAGTAAACATAAAACATTAAAAGCCATGGTTTTGGTTTGGGGTGACATTGATGTGTGTAGGCTAGAGGTTATTAAGCCGATATTTATTTTTCAGATAATAGGCCTTAAAGTCCCTAAAAAATAAATTTCAGCTATTTTTTGTAAAAATTGTGTCACGCCTTGACTTTAGTTATATTTGCTATCTTTATTATTTGGTTAGGGCAGGGTGTGACAAGGGGTGATTTGTTTAGTTTTTGTATTGTCTAGAGGTTTTGCCTTGCCTAGGGTTTTTTGTTATCTATGGGGATTTTGTATTGTCTAAGTATTGTAGGTTTATGTTGGCCTGAGTGGGTTCCCAATCAGAGGCAGCTGTTTATTGTTGTCTCTGATTGGGGAGCCTATTTAGGTTGCCATTTTCCATGTTGGTTTGGTGGGTAGTTGTCCTTGTTTAGTTGCCTGTGAGCACTACGTTGGCTTCACGTTTCGTTTTGTGAGTCTTTTAAGTGTTCTTCGTTTAATAAATAGAAGAATGGATTCTAATCACGCTGCGCCTTGGTCCTCCTCTCCTTCTCCCGACGACATTCGTGACAAATTGATTGATTGGCTGGTGTGTAGAGTATAAAAGCCTCTCTATAGGGTGTGACAGTACCCCCCCCCCCCCCCCCCAAAGGTGCGGACTCCGGGGAGGACTCAAGGGGAGGGTCCGGGTGGGCTTCCTTTACCGAGGCGGCTCTGGTGCGGGACGTAGACCCCCCTCCGCCTCTGGCTCCCCCCACTTTGGTGGCGCCTCTGGTGCGGCGCCGCACCCTCGCCGCCGACCCCGGACTGGTGACCCTCATAGAGGGCCCCGGACTGGGCATCCTCGTTGCGGGCCCCGGACTGGGCACCCTCGTTGCGGGCCTCGGACTGGAGACCGTCGCTGGAGGCTCCGGACTGGAGACCGTCGCTGGAGGCTCCGGACTGAGGATCGTCGCTGGAGGCTCCGGACTGGAGACCGTCGCTGGAGGCTCCAAACTGGAGGCCGTCGCTGGAAGCTCTGGACTGGAGACCGTCGCTGGAGGCCTGGTCCGTGGAGGAGGCACGGGATGAACCAGGCTGGGGAGACCTACTGGATGCCTGGTCCAGGGAGGAGGCACAGGATGAACCAGGCTGTGGGGGAGCACAGGAGATCTGGTGCTTAGCACTTGCACCACTCTTCCAGGCTGAATTCCCACTCTAGCCCGGCACCTCCAGAGCGCAGGCACAGGTCGAACCGGGCTATGGGGGAGCACTGGAGCTCTGGTGCTTAGCACTTGCACCGCTCCTCTTGGCTGCATGCCCACTTTAGTCCGGCACGTGCGGGGAGCTGGAACATTCTGCACTCGGTTCTCCTGGCGAACTGGGGAAACCATTCGTAGAGCCGGCGCAGGACTCACCAGGTTCTGGAGGTGCACTGGAGGTCTGGAGCGCCAAGCTGGCACAAGATGTGCAGGGCTGGGGAGGCGCACAGGAGGCCTGGTGCGTGGGGCTGGCACAGTCTTCACCAGACGGCTAGCATGCACCTCAGGACTAGTATGAAGAGCTGACTCAGGTGACATCAACCCGAGGACACGCTCCGTAGGGGCGAATGTCGTGCCTCATGCACCAACACAGCAGCTCTCTCATAGCTCTCTCCTCCAATCTCCCCATCAACTCCTTCACTGTCTCTGCTTCGCTCCCCTCCAAGTTCACCCCGACTGGCTCTGGTTCCATCCTCAGCTCCCCGACCGTCCCGTGTGCCACCCCCCAAACATTTTTTGGGGGCTGCCTCTCCTGGCCACGCTGCTTGGTCCTTTGTTGGTGGGAAGTTCTGTCACGGCTGTTAAAAGAAGTGGACCAAGGTGCAGCGTGCTGAGCGTACATACTTTTAATAGTAGATGTCGCCAACAAAACAATAAACAATAAAAAACAAACCGTGAAGCTTAAGGCTATGTGCCATCCAACAAAGTTAACTTCCCACAAAGACAGGTGGAAAAAAGGGATACCTAAGTATGGTTCTCAATCAGAGACAACGATAGACAGCTGCCTCTGATTGAGAACCACACCCGGCCAACTACAAAGAAATAGAAAACATAGAATCAAAGAAACTAGAATGCCCACCCTGGTCTAACCAAAATAGAGAATAAAAGCCTCTCTATGGCCAGGGCGTGACACCTGGGTTCAGTGACCAATCACAATGGGAATGGAAAACAAAACATAATCTGATTGCTAGGCCAAATATATATTTTTTTATCTGACCAATGGGGGGTCGTTTTGAGATATGTAAAATCCTCCTTCACTTTTCGATCTGTAAAATCCGGATTAACGCTGATGCCCGAGATGTTGAATGTCCTCTTCATTCTCACAGGTTAGGTGGAACAATGTATCCATTTTGCTCAGGCGAAACCTGATATATGATCTGTGGTTGCACCTTTTATAGTGCTGCTATTCTAGCACAAACAGTTAAAATGTGACTCATATTAGCTACCGGAGCTACTTGTTCATTTTTTTCAATTGTTGTTTCGGAGGTCACATTTTATAATTTAATAAACCATTTTGTGGGATGCTAACAATATGTTTGATAACAAACAACATTGTCTAGTCCTATTACTAGCATGGCTACCTGGTAACTTGATGGATTTTGACAGAAGGGGGCTTGTCTATAGCTACAAAAGAGTTGTGCTTAGGATCCATATATTCTAATGTAGGCTATGATACATTTAAATCAATCTCTTTCTAGTGCTAAATTCTATATGGGTCTGATATTTTTTTAAGTGTTGTAAGCACCAGTGCTGCTGAAGAAATGTTTTGATTTAGAGCCCTTATGTACTTAAAGATGCAGTCCGGGATCTTAAGCACAACAAATTCATACCATAGTGTATGAATTCTTATTATGTCATACAAAATGGATGATGTAGTATACAATTGGATGATGTAGTACAGAGAAAACAGGGAAACGTTTTGACTCTTGAGCACCACTTTTAAAACTACTGGATAGAATTAGCATCCACACACTGAGACACAGACAGAGTGATCTGACACAACGCTACACGGCCTTCAGAAACTATTCATACCTCTTGACTTATTCCACATTTTCTTGTGTTACTGCCTGAATTTAAAATGGGTTAACTGTATGTTTTCTTTAAACCCTCACTAGATATCAGCGAAAGTCTGCCGATGAGAATACAGTGATTGAGGGAGTCGAAAGCCTTGGCCAGGTCAATGAATACACACGAATGAATACACACGATACCCCATAATGACAAAGTGAAAACATGTTTTTCAAAACGTGCAAATTTATTGGAATTTTAATACAGAAATATCTCATTTACATTTGTATTCACACCCTTGAGTCAATTTTTTATTTATTTTTTACATTTTATTTCACCTTTATTTAACCAGATTGGCCAGTTAAGAATAAGATAAAGATAAAGCAAAGCAGTGCGACAAAAACAACACAGAGTTACACATGGGATGAACAAACGTACAGTCGATAACACAATAGAAAAATATGTATACAGTGTGTGCAAATTAAGTAAGGAGGTAAGGCAATAAATAGGCCACAGTGGCGAGGTAATTATAATTTAGCAATTTACACTGGAGTGATATATGTTCAGATGAGGATGTGCAAGTATAAATACTGGTGTACAAAAGAGCAGAAAAACAAAAACAAATATGGGGATGAGGTAGGTAGTTGGTTGGATGGGCTATTTACAGATGGGCTGTGTACAGCTGCAGCGATCGGTAAGCTGCTCTGACAGCTGATGCTTAAAGTTAGTGAGGGAGATATAAGTCTCCAACTTCAGTGATTTTTGCAATTCGTTCCAGTCATTTGCAGCAGAGAACTGGAAGGAAAGGCGGCCAAAGAGATGTTGGCTTTGGGGATGACCAGTGAGATTTACTGTACCTGCTTGAGGGCGTGCTACGGGTGGGTGTTGCTATGGTGACCAGTGAGCTGAGATAAGGTGGAGCTTACCTAGCAAAGACTTATAGATGAACTGGAGCCAGTGCGTCTGGCGATGAATATGAAGTAAGGACCAGCCAACGAGAGCGTACAGGTCGCAGTGGTGGGTAGTATATGGGGCTTTGGTGACAAAATGGATGGCACTGTGATAGACTGCATCCAATTTGCTGAGTAGAGTGTTGGAGGCTATTTTGTAAATGACATCGCCAAAGTCAAGGATCAGTAGGAGAGTCAGTTTTACGATAGTATGTTTGGCAGCCTGAGTGAAGGAGGCTTTGTTGCGAAATAGGAAGCCAATTCTACTTTGGATTGGAGATGCTTAATGTGAGTCTGGAAGGAGAGTTTACAGTCTAGCCAGACACCTAGGTAATTATAATTGTTCATATATTCTAAATCAGAACCGTCCAGAGTAGTGATGCTAGTTGGGCGGGCGGGTGCGGGCAGCGATCGTTTGAAGAGCATGCATTTAGTTTTACTAGTATTTAAGAGCAGTTGGAGGCCACGGAAGGAGTGTTGTGTGGCGTTGAAGCTCGTTTTGAGGTTTGTAAACACAGTGTCCAAAGAACGGCCAGATATATACAGAATGGTGTCGTCTGCGTAGAGGTGGATCAAAGAATCACCCGCAGCAAGAGCGTCATCGTTGATATACACAGAGAAATGAGTCAGCCCGAGAATTGGACCCTGTGGCATCCCCATAGAGACTGCCAGAGGTCCGGACAACAGGCCCTCCGATTTGACACACTGAACTCTATCAGAGAAGTAGTTAGTGAACCAGGCGAGGCAGTCATTAGAGACACCAAGGCTGTTGATTCTACCGATAAGAATACAGTGATTGAGAGAGTCGAAAGTCTTGGCCAGGTCAATGAAGACGGCTGCACAGTACTGTTTTTTTTTCGATGGTGGTTATGACATCGTTTTGGACCTTGAGCGTGGTTGAGTGCACCCGTGACCAGCTCGGAAACCAGATTGAATAGTGGAGAAGGTACGGGTGGGATTTGAAATGGTTTAATCTGTTTGTTCACTTGGCTTTTGAATACATTAGAAAGGCAGGGCAGGATGGATATAGGTCTGTAACAGTTTGGGTCTAGAGTGTCTCCCCCTTTGAAGAGGAGGATGACCGCGGCCACTTTCCAATCTGTAGGAATCTCAGACGATAAGAAAGAGAGGTTGAACAGACCTGAACAGGTGAAGGAGAAGCGGGGGGAGCTTGGGCTAGTTGCTGCGGGGGGTGCAGAGCTGTTGGCCGGGGTTGGGGTAGCCAGGTGGAAAGCATGGCCAGCCGTAGAGAAATGCTTATTGAAATTCTCGATTATCGTGGACTTATCAGTGGTGACAGTGTTCCCTAGTCTCAGTGCAGTGGGCAGCTGGGAGGAGGTGCTTCTACAAAATACTTTGTAGAAGCACCTTTCGCTGTGATTACAGCTGTGAGTCTTTCTGGGTAGTTCTCTAAGAGCTTTCCACAGCTGGATAGTGTAACATTTGCACATTATTCTTAGAAAGGTTATTCAAGCTCTGTCAAATTGGTTGTTGATCATGGCTTGACAACCGTTTTCAGGTCTTGCCATATATTTTCAAGTAAGTCAAAACTGTAACTCGGCCACTCAGGAACATCTTGGTAAGCAACACCAGTGTAGATTTGGCCTTGTGTCTTAGGTTGTCCTGCTGAAAGGTGAAATCATCTCCCAGTATCTGTTGGAAAGCAGACTGAACCAGGGTTTCCTTAGCTCCATTCCACTTCTTTTTTATCCTGAAAAACTACCTGTCCTTAATGATTACAAGCATACCCATAACATGATGCAGCCACCACTATGCTTGAAAATATGGAGAGTGGTACTCAGTGATGTGTTGTCATGGATTTTCCCATAACATAACACTTTGTACTCAGGACAAAAGGTGAATTGCTTTGTCACATTTTTGTTGTTGTATTACTTTAGTGCCTTGTTGCAAACAGGATGCATGTGTTGGAATATTTGTATTCTGTACAAGCTTCCTTCTTTTCACTGTCAATTAGGTTAGTATTGTGGAGTAACTACAATGTTGATCCATCCTCAGTTTTATTCTATCACAGCCATTAAACTCTGTAACTGTTTTAAAGTCACCATTGGCCTCCTGGTGAAATCCCTGAGCGGTTTCCTTCCTCTCCTCCGGCAACTGAGTTAGGAAGGACGCATGTATCTTTGTAGTGACTGGGTGTATGGATTGACCATCCAAAGTGTAAACAATAGCTTCACCAGACTCAAAGAGATATTCAATGTGCTTTAAAAAAAAAAAAAAAATCTACCAAAAGGTGGCCTTTGTTTGGCATTGGAAAACCTCCCTGGTCTTTGTGGTTGAATCTGTGTTTTGAATTCACTGCTTGACTGCAGAACCTTACAGATAATTGTTTGTATGGGGTACAGAGATTAGTTATTCATTAAAAAAAATCATGTTAAACACTATTATTGCACACAGAGCGAGTCCATGCAACTTATGTGACTTGTTATGCAAATCTTTACTCCTGAACTCATTTATACTTGCCATAACAAAGGGGTTGAATACTTGTTGACTCAAGACATTTCAGCGTTTCATTTTTTATTGATTTGTAAACATTAAAAAAAACGTTATTCCACTTTGACATTATGGGGTATTGTGTATAGGTGACAACAAATCTAAACGTAATCCATTTTAAATTCAGTCTGTAACACAACAAAATGTGGAATAAGTCAAGAGGTGTGAATACTTTGCACATGAGTGACCACAACATCAGTTGTTAGGTTACAGGTACTGTAGGTTGCTCTTACTCAAGATTAAGAGATACTAGGAGGTTTGGTCGTTTGCACACCAAATAGTGTTTGGTTGGCACCAAACAGTACATATTTGATGTCAGTTATTTCCGACTGACTTCCAATACAATACATAATCTACTACTGGAGCAATCCATTGTTATGGTCAGATTTGGTCATATTTGCCAAATGGAGGGCGAGGGAGAGCTTTGTACAGATTCTATAGATGTGTGTCACAGACCTTCTCCTGGTTCAGTATAGATTTTTTACTCTTTCGTCATACCAAATTAGATGCATTATCAATGGCCATTCAAGCAACTGGGCTTTAGACGCTTTTCTTCATTCACCCGTTACATCTATTGTAAAACAACATTTGAAATGTATGTCATCAAAGACACAGCAACTTATCAGCAACATTATCAAACAAAAAGTTGAAACCAAAACAGTGGCTCTACCTATTGTCTTTCTCAGGGGGAGCGGTGTACTGTGTTTCTAGCCAGGTAAAGCCTTGTCCATGTGATCTGCCACCCATCCACCTGTTGATCTCCTGTTCTCTGCTCTCGTCTCACACCAATCCACTCAGACTGACAGTGACACCTGAGCATACCTGAGCAGAGGACAGTTTCAACGCCAAGTCACACTGGTTCCTCATACATCTTTAAACAGCCTGACCTTATGACCTTTTGTCTCTGCCTGGCTACACGTGCCTGGCATTCCTTTACTGCTCTGTCATGTCATCTTCTTACATTGGTTATTGTGTTCCCACTGCACAGACATCAGTTTAATGTTTAGATTTGATTGACATTTGGTTGAGTTGTCAGCTAATGAAATCAACAAAACATCTCACTGTCATTGGATTTAGGTTAAACAATGGGCAAAAAAAAGTTGTATTGTTTCTAATCCAATCCGTTTTCCACATTGATTCATTGTTATCACAAGCAACGTTGATTCAACCAGTTTTTACTCAGTGGGTTGCTCCTTGCAAAGTGTCTGCCATAGGGTATCATGGAAAATTAATTGCAATTGAACATCTTATGTGGCCACTGGAATTGTGATATGGAATGATTGAGTAACAGGTGAAGAACTTTTGTTGCTTGCAAAATTGATATTTGTGTAGTATGTATGAATAACCAAGTAGACCTATTTGGTTTGTGATTTTTGACGTCATAGGTCTCTATCAAACTCTGTACAATTCTTATCCTTGCACCAATAAAAACAAGAAACAGAGCGCTCCCTATGGAAGCATCTCATATGATAACTCCAGAAGCATTTATTTAGATGAATCCCCCTGAGTTCCGAATGTCCTTGCCGTCATATGGTTTAGTCAAATACCGTGAATAAACTGAATCTTAATAGTCTCCATAGAGATCTGCTCATCTCTCCTGAGCTGTGAGCTGTATAAATGCTGCTACCGTACAGCACCATTCATCTCCTAGCATC
The DNA here is from genome assembly GCF_029448725.1 of Salvelinus fontinalis. NCBI lineage: Eukaryota > Metazoa > Chordata > Actinopteri > Salmoniformes > Salmonidae > Salvelinus > Salvelinus fontinalis. The sequence goes on from NC_074692.1 coordinate 38,355,068, forward strand.
CATTTTGGCTCCAAATGGTTCCTTGGTTTCTTATGCTCTGTGGCTGTTCAAAGTGCTCCTGTAGCGACTGGGTCCCAGTGTCTGCCTGCTTGCTGGAGCCGTTGCATCCATATAAACAGGGGCCTGTGTGTTGTGCTTGGCTTTGTGTTTGTTGTCTACCGTATACGGCTGCTCCTCCCCAGCTTCATGGTGATGCATGACGTAGCTCTTTATAAACAGATACATGTATTATGTCCATGCAATAGCCTATTCTTTTCCACTTTACATTTTATGTATCATGTTTATCTATTAATCATATTTAGAAAGCAAAGTTTACATACATGTCATACACACAATAGGCGGATAGGGGTTTCAACTGTACTGAACTTGAATAGTTGACTTCCAAAAATGTGTTTATTATCTTATTATCTGTATTTGACAAGAAAACATTAGGTCCGTGTTTACAGCAGGCAATGCATTCATAGTTTTGTCATACGTTTGGTACCATAGCTTGGTACACGTAAGGAAAATATCATGTAATGTCATATCTTCACCACTAGAGAGCGAAAGAGGACCCATCCGCTCCAGCCAATAGCCATCATCTCTTGCATTGCCAGTAGAGTCTGGCTGGTTACTGGTTATGGTTGGCTGGTGTCCCTGACCCTCCCTTTGCTCTTTTATCTTCCTGTGGCTAATTATCCGTCTCTGTTGTGCTGCAACATCTGTTTCTGCTGTCAAGACCACTACAGAGATCTCCTCATCTCTCCCTCTCTGCAGTGAGCTGTGTAAATGTTGCTACTGGACAGCACCATTCAGCCATATCTTGGCATCCATTTTGGCTGGACACACAGCAAATTAAATCACAGTTCGAGAGCATTAAGAAACGTACACCACCAGTCAAAAACTTTGACGCACCTACTTATTCAAGCTGGTTGAGAGAATGCCAAGTGTGTGCAAAGCGGTCATCAAGGCAAAGGTAAGCTACTTTGAAGAATATAAAATGTATTTTGATTTGTTTAACCCTTTTTTGGTTACTACATGATTCCCTATGTTTTATTTCATCGTTTTGATGTCTTCACTATTATTCTACAATGTAGAAAATAGTAAAAATAAAGAAAAACCCTGGAAAGTGTGTGTCCAAACTTTGACTGGTACTGTATACAAAGCATATGTGCAGTGGTTTCACGACACTACATCATAAATAAAGATTAGAAGCAGCATTTAACACACGCAAGGAAACTAGAGATCTGATTGACAATTACTTAGTCCAAAGAGTATCTTCACAAACTATGTTTACATTACAGCTATAGGCTAGCACATAATGAAGCCTCAATGTTGCAAGACGCTGAAATCCACACAACTGCAGACCACATAGTGTCATGCAGACCATGTCTCCAATAAAGCTGACATCCACAGCCATACTGTAACAGACATATGTATCCAGTAAGACAGATTTGCAAAGTTGCACTTTGAGAGATTCCCTCTATCTCATTAGAGACCCCTCCTCGCTCTGCTGGCCTGGCATGCTGTGAGTCCATCTCCCCCCTCTGTGACAGGCTTTTTCTGCATCTCAATTACATTTCATTTACATGTATAGGGCTTTATTGGCATGGGAAACATGTGTTTACATTGCCAAAGCAAGTGAAATAGATATTAAACAAAAGTGAAAAAACACAAATAAAATGTACAATAAACATTAAGCTCACAAAAGTTACAAAATCTGAAATCTCTTTATTCTGTCATATTATGTCAATATAGAGTGTTGTAATGATGTGCATCTCTCTTCCTCTAACCCTGTCCCCCTCTAACCTTGTCCCCCTCTGTGACAGCCCCCCCCCCCCCCTCTCTTTCTCTCTGCCTCTCTTCCCCCCTCTGTGACAGAATCTCACCACCTGGAGCAGACACATGGGCACTAAGGCCTGCTCCCTGCCTGGCTTCTGCTCCATCTGTCCACAGCAGTGGGGGAGAGAGAGAGACCGGAGCTGTTCCCTACTGGAGACCAGCACAGCCCGGTGGACAGCCAGCATCTCTCTGTCTCTCTCTCTCTCCTCTCTCTCACTCCTCTCTCACTCCCCCCCTTCTCTCTCTCTCAATTACATTTAATTTAAGGGCTTTATTGGCATGGGAATCACATTGCCAGTGCCAGTGAGATAGATAATAAACAAAAGTGAAATAAACAATACAAAAATGTACAGTAAACATTACACTCACAAAAGTGTCATATAATGTGCAATTAGTTAAAATAGAATAGAGCAAATAAATAAACACAAATATGGGTTGTATTTCCAGTGGCTTGCAAAAGTATTCACCCCCTTGGCATTTATCCTATTTTGATGCCTTACAACCTGGAATTAAAATAGATTTTGGGGGGGGTTGTATCATTTGATTTACACAACATGCCTACCACTTTGAAGATGCAAAATATTTTTTATTGTGAAACAAACAAGAAATAAGACAAAAAAAAATGAAAACTTGAGTGTGTATAACTATTCACCCCCCCCCCAAAGTCAATACTTTGTAGAGCAACCTTTTGCAGGAATTACAGCTGCAAGTCTCTTGGGTATGTCTCTATAAGCTTGGCACATCTAGCCACTGGGATTTTTTCCTATTCTTCAAGGCACAACTGCTCCAGCTCCTTCAAGTTGGGTGGGTTCTGATGGTGTATAGCAATCTTTAAATCATACCACAGATGCTCAATTGGATTGAGGTCTGGGCTTTGAATAGGGCATTCCAAGACATGTAAATGTTTCCCCTTAAACCACTTAAGTGTTGCTTTAGCAGTATTCTTAGGGTCATTGTCCTGCTGGAAGGTGAACCTCCGTCCCAGTCTCAAATCTCTGGAAGACCTAAACAGGTTTCTCTCAAGAATTTCCCTGCATTTAGCGCCATCCATCATTCTTTCAATTCTGACCAGTTTCCCAGTCCCTGACGATGAAAAACATCCCCACAGCATGATGCTGCCACCACCACACTTCACTGTGGATGGTGTTCTTGGGGTGATGCGAGGTGTTGGATTTGCGCCAGACATAGCATTTTCCTTGATGGTCAAAAAGCAAAATGTTTGTCTCATCTGGCCAGAGTACTTTCTTACATATGTTTTGAGAGTGTCCCACATGCCTTTTGGCGAACACCAAACGTGTTTGCTTATTTATTTTTTTTAAGCAATGTTTTTTTTCTGACCACTCTTCTGTAAAGCCCAGCTTTGTGGAGTGTACGGCTTAAAGTGGTCCTATGGACAGATACTCCAATCTCCGCTGTGGAGCTTTGCAGCTCCTTCAGGGTTATCTTTGGTTGCCTCTCTGATGAATGCCCTCCTTGCCTGGTCCGTGAGTTCTGGTGGGCAGCCCTCTCTTTGGCAGGTTTGTTGTGGTGCGATATTCTTTCAATTTGTTAATAATGGATTTAATGGCGCTCCGTGGATTGTTCAAAGTTTTGGAAAACAATTATAACTCAACCCTGATCTGTACTTCTCCACAACTTTGTCCCTGACCTGTTTGGAGAGCTCCTTGGTCTTCATGGTGCCGCTTGCTTGGTGGTGCCGCTTGCTTAGTGGTGTTGCGGACACTGGGGCCATTCAGAACAGGTGTATATATACTGAGATCATGTGACACTTAGATTGCATACAGGTGGACTTCATTGAACGAATTATGTGACTTCTGAAGGTAATTGGTTGCACCAGATCTTATTTAGGGGCTTCATAGCAAAGGGGGTGAATACATATGCACTCACCACTTGTCTGTTTTTTATTATTTTTTATTATTTGAAACGGGAAAAAAAAGAAAAAAAAATTCACTTCACCAATTTTGAATATTTTGTGTATGTCCATTACATGAAATCCAAATATATATATTTTTAATTACAGGTTGTAATGCAACAAAATAGGAAAAACACCAAGGGGGATGAATACTTTTGCAAGGCACTGTTCTTCACTGGTTGCCGTGGGAATTAGACGTGGGAATTATGGTACTGTTGTACTTAACTTGACCCAAGTTTCCAAGACACCAGATACCAGGGTAGTAAAAGTACACCTGCACCAACGCCCAGTTCAAAAACCTCAAGACATATTTCCTGATTAATATATTGATGGGAAAAAAGTACTCAGAGAAAGAATTATGTAATTGTTTGATTGGTAATGTGATTATGTGGCCGATGTGAAATGGCTAGCTAGCTTAGCGGTGGTGCGCGCTAATAGTGTTTCAATCGGTGACGTCACTCGCTCTGAGACCTAGAAGTAGTTGTTCCCCTTGCTCTGCAAGGGCCTTGGCTTTTGTGGCGTGATGGGTAACGATGCTTCGTGGGTGTCAGTTGTTGATGTGTGCAGAGGGTCCCTGGTTCGAGCCCAGGTTGGGGCGAAGAGAGGGACAGAAGCTATACTGTTACAATTACCAAGAGTAACTCTCTTGTAGCAATTAGCCTGGGCTGAGGATTTATGTCAGCATAAACTTGTTAACCGTCAAAAGCAAACTATGCTTCCATGACATGATCTTACTGAGGGTTTGTAGGTGGTTTTTATACACTGTTGTCTGAATGGCCTGCTGGAGGTCATTTTGCAGGGCTCTGGCAGTGCTATTCCTTGCACAAAGGCGGAGGTAGCGGTCCTGCTGCTGGGTTGTTTCCCTCCTACGGCTTCCTCCACGTCTCCTGATGTACTGGCCTGTCTCCTGGTAGCGCCTCCATGCTCTGGACACTACGCTGACAGACACAGCAAACCTTCTTGCCACAGCTCGCATTGATGTGCCATCCTGGATGAGCTGCACTACCTGAGCCACTTGTGTGGGTTGTAGACTCCGTCTCATGCTACCACTAGAGTGAGAGCCCCGCCAGCATTCAAAAGTGACCAAAACATCAGCCAGGAAGCATAGGAACTGAGAAGTGGTCTGTGGTCACCACCTGCAGAATCACTCCTTTATTGGGGGTGTCTTGCTAATTGCCTATAATTTCCAACTTTTGTCTATTCCATTTGCACAACAGCATGTGAAATGTATTGTCAATCAGGGTTGCTTCCTAAGTGGACAGTTTGATTTCACAGAAGTGTGATTGACTCGGAGTTACATTGTGTTGTGATCTGATCCTAGACAGGTTAAGTGTTCCCTTTATTTTTTTGAGCAGTGTATGTTTTTCAAAATGTTAAAACAATTATTTAAAAATATCACGTTTCAGGTAAGACCCAAATACAGACTGTGTTGAAGTAACACAGTTTATTACAGCAACAGGGGCAGGCAAACGACAGGTCAAGGCAGGCAGGGGTCAATAATCCAGAGTAGTGAGACAAAGGTACAGGATGGCAGTCAGGGTCAGGTCAGGCAGAGGTCGTGATCCAGAGTAGGGGCAAAGGTACAGGACGGCAGGCAGGCTCAGTGTCAGGGGCAGGCAGAGTGGTCAGCAGGTGGGCTCAGAGTCAGGACAGGCAATGGTCAAAACCAGGGGGGCGAGAAAAAGAGAGACTAGGGAAAAAATGCTGGTTGACTTGACAAACAAGACGAACTGGCAACAGAAACAGAGAACACAGGTATAAGTACCCAAGGGATAATGGGGAAAATGGGCGACACCTAGAGGGGGGTGGAGATAAGCACAAGGACAAGTGAAACAGATCAGGGCGTGACACAAAAAAATAAAAGCTGAAATGTCTTGAGTCAACAAGTATTCAACCCCTTTCTTATGGAATGGCTAAATAAGTTAATGAGTAAAAATGGGCTTAACAAGTCACATAATAAGTTGCATGGACTCACTCTGTGTGAAACAATAGGGTTTAACATGATTTTTGAATGACTACCTCATCTCTGTACCCCACACATATAATTATTTTTAATAACCCTCATTTGAGCAGTGAATTCCAAAACACAGATTCAACCACAAAGACCAGGGAGGTTTTCCAATGCCTCGCAAAGAAGGGCACCTATTAGTGGATGGGTAAAAAAAGCAAACATTGAATATCCCTTTGAGCATGGTGAAGTTATTAACTACACCTTGGATCACTACAAAGATTCAGGTGTCCTTCCTAACTCAGTTGCCAGAGGGGGAGGAAACAGCTCATGGATTTCCTCATGAGGCCAATGGTGACTTTAAAACAGTTACAGATTTTAATGGCTGCGATAGGAGAAAACCAAGTTACTTCACAATACTAACCTAATTAACAGAGTGTCACGCCCTGACCGTAGAGATCCTTTTTATGTCTCTATTTTGGTTGGTCAGGTCATGGGTGGGTTTGGGTGGGCATTCTATGTCTGGTATTCTATGTTGTAGGTCTAGGTTTTCTGTTTCTGTGTGTTTGGCCTGGTGTGGTTCCCAATCAGAGGCAGCTGTCTATCGTTGTCTCTGATTGGGAGCCATACTCAGGTAGCCTGTTTTCCCACTTTTGTTTGTGGGTGGTTGTTTTCTGTTTAGTGTATGTCACCTTGCAGAACTGTTTCGTTTTCGTTTTTTCCTCATTGTTATTTTGTTTACTGTTCAGTTTTGATTAAATTATTAATATGGACACCTACCACACTGCACCTTGGTCCTCTTCTCTTTCTCCCGACGACAATCGTTACACAGAGTGAAAAGAAGGAAGCTTGTACAGCATAAAAATATTCCAAAACATGCATCCTGTTTGCAACAAGGCACTAAAGTGATACTGTAATGAATTTGGCAAAGCAATAAACTTTTGTCCTGAGTACAATGTTATATTATGGGAAAATCCAATACAACACATTACTGAGTACCACTCTCCATATTTTCAAGCATAGTGGTGGTTGCATCATGTTATGGGTATGCTTGTAATCAGGGATGCACAATATATTGGTGAACTAATTGGAATGGGACGATATTAGCTAAAAATTCCAACATCGGCTTCGGCCAGATGTCTAGTTTAACGCTGATGTGTAAAACCGATGTCAAAGCTGACGTGCATACCTATAATGTAGGTACATGCAGACGACACACAATTAATCTTCTCCTTTCCCCCTTCTGATGACCAGGTGGCGAATCGCATCTCTGCATGTCTGGCAGACATATCAGTGTGGATGACGGATCACCACCTCAAGCTGAACCTCGGCAAGACGGAGCTGCTCTTCCTCCCGGGGAAGGACTGCCCGTTCCATGATCTCGCCATCACGGTTGACAACTCCATTGTGTCCTCCTCCCAGAGCGCTAAGAACCTTGGCGTGATCCTGGACAACACCCTGTCGTTCTCATCTAACATCAAGGCGGTGGCCCGTTCCTGTAGGTTCATGCTCTACAACATCCGCAGAGTACGACCCTGCCTCACACAGGAAGCGGCGCAGGTCCTAATCCAGGCACTTGTCATCTCCCGTCTGGATTACTGCAACTCGCTGTTGGCTGGGCTCCCTGCCTGTGCCATTAAACCCCTACAACTCATCCAGAACGCCGCAGCCCGTCTGGTGTTCAACCTTCCCAAGTTCTCCCACGTCACCCCGCTCCTCCTCTCTCTCCACTGGCTTCCAGTTGAAGCTTGCATCCGCTACAAGGCCATGGTGCTTGCCTACGGAGCTGTGAGGGGAACGGCACCTCAGTACCTCCAGGCTCTGATCAGGCCCTACACCCAAACAAGGGCACTGCGTTCATCCACCTCTGGCCTGCTCGCCTCCCTACCACTGAGGAAGTACAGTTCCCGCTCAGCCCAGTCAAAACTGTTCGCTGCTCTGGCCCCCCAATGGTGGAACAAACTCCCTCACGACGCCAGGACAGCGGAGTCAATCACCACCTTCCGGAGACACCTGAAACCCCACCTCTTTAAGGAATACCTAGGATAGGATAAGGTAATCCTTCTGACCCCCCCCCCCCCCCCCCTTAAAAGATTTAGATGCACTGTTGTAAAGTGGCTGTTCCACTGGATGTCATAAGGTGAATGCACCAATTTGTAAGTCGCTCTGGATAAGAGCGTCTGCTAAATGACTTAAATGTAAAATGTAAATGTACATGATGTAACGATGCCACGTAAAATTTTGCGCTACACGTGCAACACAGCATTCCTAACCTAGCCCACAACGTCTGTTGTGTGGATCGAGCAGTCAACAAGTCGAGCAGTCATTTGAAAGAGTAAGAAAATTTCAGTGAGACAACTCAAAGGTGAAATCCATTAACACCAAGATAATGGAATTCGTTGCCCTTGACAATCAACCGTTCTCTGTTGTGGGTGATGTTGGCTTTCGCCGACTGGTCGAGCACCAATACACACTACCAAGTGCGCTATTTTTCAGATAAAGCCCTACCGGAGTTACACAGTAATAGCATCACTGCTAAAAAAAATATATAATAATTATTATAAATAAATAACATTGCATCATGCCTGACATTTGGACCAGCAATATCAGCCCCATGATTAGATGCACTATTGTAAAGTGGCTGTTCCACTGGATGTCATAAGGTGAATGCACCAATTTGTAAGTCGCTCTGGATAAGAGCTAAATTACTTAAATGTTAAATGTTAATGATCATGCTGAGTCTGACAGCACAGTGGGTCGTCAAGGATTTGCTACTGAGGAAAGTCGTATTGCATGCTCGTGAATGTGCTGGTTCTCATACCGCTGCTGCCATTTCAATGGCATTTGAGAACATGTTTGAACATGTTTGAAAGTTGGAAACATGAACACACTAGCTAGCTCCATTCAATCAACTGACTTGAGAAATAAGCTCATCAACTGCGCCTGCAGCAGACGTGATACTCTCTGTCATGGTATTGAAATGCCTGCTCAACAAAGCGATTCGGTACCATTCTCTCTTTACTGTGTCGCCACCATGCTCAATGCTATGTACAAGGACCGCTACTTCGATGCAGACAAGAAACAGGGTTTATATGAAATGTTACATACACGGCTGAACAAGATGGAAACAGACACAGTGACAGTGCGCACCGAGGAAGAGAGGCCACGGACAGACAGAGTTAAAACTTCACTGGTTGACATGTATGATGAAATCCTTGTTAAAAATGAAATGACGGAACAAATGAACAACGAAACAGCACAGCAAGTAAGTGAAAGAAACAGGTGTTGATTATGTTTTACTGGTAATGGGAACATTCGTAAATGTCCCCCCAAAATAATTTTGGTCAGTGTGTGTGTGGGGGTGTGTGTGTAACGTTTATTTAACTAGGCAGACTGGTCGACTGTTAAGAACAAATTCTTACTTACCCCGGCCAAACCCAAACGACTCTGGGCCAATTGTGCACCGCCCTATGGAACTCCCAATCACGGCCAGATGTGATACAGCCTGGATTCAAACCAGGGACTTTAGTGATGCCTCATGCACTGAGATAAAGTGTCTTAGACCGCTGCGTCCATGTGTGAGTGTTAACAATTTAACTGTACTAGAATGCTTAAAAGGTCGGTAAAAAATGTTATATCGGTTATCGGTATCATTTTTTTTGCAAGGAAAATATTGGATATCGGTATCGCCCAAAAACGTAATATCGGTGCATCACTCCTTGTAATCATTAAGTACTGGGGAGTTTTTCACGAAAAAAAGAAAATGAATGGAGCTAAGCACAGGCAACATCCTGGAGGAAAACCTGGTTCAGTCTGCTTTCCACCAGACACTGGGAGATGAATTCCCTTTCAGCAGGACAAAAACACAAGCCCAAATTTACACTGGAGTTGCTTACTAAGAAGACAGTGAATGTTTCTGAATTGACTTAAATATACTTGAATATCGATGGCAAGACCTGAAAACAGTTTTCTAGCAATGATCAATAACCAATTTGACATCGCTTGAATAACTTTTTGAAGAATAATGGGCAAATGTTGTACAATGCAGGTGTGAAAGCTATTAGAGACTTACCCAGAAAGACTCACAGCTGTAATCACTGCCAAAGGTGATTCTAACAGTATTGACACAGGGGATTGAATACTTATCTAATCAAGATATATTAGTGTTTTTTGTTTTGTTTTTGTTTTTACACGTTTGAATTTTTCTTCCACTTTGACAGAGTATTTTGTGTATAGTGTAGACAAAACATTAGAATTACATCCATTTTAATCCAACTTTGTAACACAACTATTCCAAGATGGCGTAGCAGTGCAGACATGTTTTGTTCGTCCTCTCGTGTACTTTTGTATTTTTTCTTCTTTTTTGTATATATTTAAATTTTATTTTCAATCTCTTCTCCATGTTAGTTCAATTATACCTTCCGGTAACCTGCCTCACCCAATGTGATACGGAACCGCTATTGTTTTTAATTTTTAGACCTTATAGCAAGAACCACCTAGCCATCAGAAGCTAACCAGCTAATTAGCTACAAGCTATTTAGTCATTGTTAGCCACTGCTAGCGGCCTTTACCTTCTGCACAGATACCAGCCCTTTAAAAAAAAAATTTTTTTGCCTGGATAATACTCGCCAGCCTACCAGTAACGGACTGTCTCTCCACTACAACGCCGGATTCCTGCCGTAATCCCTGGACCATTACTCCTGATCTTCACAGCTAGCTAGCACCCACTGAGTTACCCAGTACCGAAGCTATCCCTGAGGCCCACCTCCCGGCCTACTCAGTTGTTCACCCGGACTCCACCCAAACACGGCTAGAACACACTACTCCACCGGATCCTTGCCGTAAGCTCTGGAACTTGGCACCAGATCACCGCTGCTACCGAGTGGCTATAGTGGCTAACTCCCCTGCCCCGAAGCTAGCACGAGTTAGCCGTGAGCCAGGCGCATCTCCCGGCTAGCAAACTAAATTACTACAACTACAATACCTCTTTCGCCATCTGGCTTGGATCCTTAGTCGACACGGCGTCCCGCCGCACCACCACGACTGGTCTGCCGACGAATACTCCATCTGCTGTGCCTTCAACCGGCCTACGTCGGACGTCGGAGCAGACGCTTCTACTAGCTCCGGGCTACTAACTTTAAACGCTGTGTCGCCCGCGTGCTAGCATAGTAGCGACTACTCCGCGGCTTCCCTGTTCCATCTATTGCTGCCCCCTGGACCCTATGAGCACTTGGCTACATAGATGATGCCTGCTGGAATGTCCATTAATCACGGTGGTCCATTCTGTTTATTTATCTGTGAATAGCCCACCCAATCTACCTACCTCATCCCTATACTGTTTTTATTTAATAAAATGTTCTGCTCTTTTGCACACCAGTATCTCTACTTGCACATCATCATCTGCTCATTTATCATTCCAATGTTAATCTGCTAAATTGTAATTATTTGCTCCTGTGGCCTATTTATTGCCAACCTCCTCATGCCTTTTGCACACACTGTATATAGACTTTCTTTTTTCTACTGTGTCATTGACTTGTTTATTGTGTTATTGGCTTGTTTATCTTTTACTCCATGTGTAACTCTGTGTTGTTGTCTGTGTCACAATACTTTGCTTTATCTTGGCCAGGTCGCAGTTGCAAATGAGAACTTGTTCTCAATTAGCCTACCTGGTTAAATAAAGGTGAAATAAAATAAATAAAAAACTAAATGTGGAAAAAGTCAAGCGGGATGAATTATTTTTGAAGGCACTGTAAGTGGGTTTGTCATTGTATGTTGTAGTGAGTGTGCCCCCTGGGCACAAACTGGTTAAATTAACATTGTTTCAATGTTATTTGTCAATGTATTGTGATGTGGAATCAATATGGAAAATACATCGGAGTTGAAAAACGTCATCAAAACTTTTGTTTTGAGGCTGAAATTTCAACCACAGGATTATGTCATCATGGTAACACATTTTCAACATAGACAAACCTTGTGTAAAATATGTTGAGTTTGTACCTTTGAAATATGGTCAGATCTTCAACTTTATATCCACCATCAGAAAAAACAATAGGCTGGGCAGCACCTCCTACTGGAGAGTTAATCTATTCTAGAGCTACCCATTTTGTCATGCCGGGTTTTAACCAAGCCCAGCCCTGCTTAGCTTTGTTGTCATTGAAATCTACCAACGTGCTATCATGAGAATGATTATTGAGAGATGTCTCAATAACTAAATAGATTCACTGTTGCTATTGAAGTTGTTCCAAAGTGTAGGTTAAACAGAGTAAATGAAAT